>NC_051155.1:39722427-39922426 GCF_013339745.2 Dermacentor silvarum | reverse complement strand
GTTGGCAAGTAATTTCACTGTTATTTTGTCTCTTCCCGGCGCCGTTCCTCGCTTCATTTTAGTCAGGGCCACCTTCAGGTCGTGGAGCCGGAACGGTTGATCCAGCTCCGCGTTCTCGGAACCTGCATGCGATCACGCTGGCCCTCGGGGGTCATGTTGGATACAGAGGTATTGATCGCGTAGTTTGCCTGCTAATTTTGAGGTGAAAGGCAGAGAGGTGGATACTTAACCTGGTTAACCTCTCTGCCTTTCACCTCTTATTTTCCTTCCTTGTTTCCTTCCTTCCTTCCTTCCTTGAGGTGTCTCCATCGAAGCCATGGCTAGCCCGTTGGAGATGTTTTTGTGTATCGGCTTTGGTTTGACTCAGGGTCGATCAAGGCGCGAAAGAGACGCCAAGTGCTTCGGCTAGACATTTGTCTAGCGGCCGTATTGCATCGGTCCACCCAATTCCAGTCGGCGAGCTGGGCCGCATACTCTGCCGCTCGTTGGTTGAGCTCGGCGATGCGAATTTTAAGCTTCCGATTGTGTTTTTGGCGGCGCCATCTGCGGACGAGGCAGTTTCGTGCCTCCCAGTAGTGCAGGAGGTGGTTGACCACCTCCGGCGTGGCCTCCGATCGTTGAACTTGAGTTTCCGTCCAACGAAGGTGTGTAACCAATTCTTCGTGACCACGCGTGGTAACCTTGTTCGCGGAGAGGGGTCGAATTAGTGTAGTTTTGCCGGAACTTTGTCCAGTCGGGTAAGCGGGCTTGGGCGTGGGATCATGCCAATGGTTTCGTTCGGACGGTGTTGTTGAGTATGCAGTGGTCACTGCCGAGGGTTTCCTTGGTGTTGGACCATTCTGCGTGTCTAATGTTTTTGTTGAAGGTAAGGTCCAGACACGTGTCCCGAGTTACGGAGTTACCCACCCGCGTTGGATGTGCAGGGTTGGTGTGAAGAGTCAGGCCCAGCGTGGACTCAAGTTCCGCCAGCTTGCGCCCGCGCTTCTGTTCACGCACGTACCCCCAGAGTGTGTTGTGAGCGTTGAAATCGCCCACGATAACCAGGGGTCCCTGCACGCAGCCTTCAGGGCACGACTGAAGAGGGCTGCGAAACTTACATTTTTTATCTTGGGAGAACAATGGATGTTGAGTATATGTAATGGGGCGTTTTGTTTTTCAGGCGGAAGAAGGGTGACCATCACATAAGAATATTCAGTATCCATTTCCAAATCAACCTGGTTGGCTGTATAATTTTTGTGCATGCATATACACGAAGAAGGGGTCTGTTGGAATGTGACATAGCTTGTAAGGGTGGCGCCGCTCCCTCGCTCTTGGAGGGCAACCACCGCGGGGAGTGAAGCGAATGTTGAGAGGTAAAGCCAGAGGTTCGCCCGCTCGGGGCGATTAGATGATTAGATTAGATGAACATGGGAGTATTACTCGGGGCGATCGACGGCATGGGGCATACCCTTTCCGAGATCACAATCGGGCATCCGAAGTAACCTTAGGTTATAAATTAAAATGGGAGGTTTTCAGAATATTACCGCCCCGCGAAGACAACCGGTGATCTACAGCAATATCGGAATGGTATTCTGAAGAAATCTAAAAGCATGCAATGTGAGCCAAGGATTAGGTGGTGCGATATTAGAATAATTTAACCATATGATTCGTTCAGCTGACAGAGGACAAACTATTTGTAGGAGAGAAACCTTCGCGCTGAAATAGACGTAAAATATTTTAATAATGATCATGTTTCAGCCTTTCTGAATCAGAACCATTTTTCACGCAATAAATGTGCATTGTATTCACGAAGAAAATATACGTTAACCTGATTTCTAGCAGAACACATCTTTTCATTTGACCATATTTCTATTGTATAAAATTAGGCTTTCGCATAGTGCTGTTATTAGCGGAACATTCGTGATTTACTTAAGGTTATCATAAATAGCTACAATTTATATCTTCTGATGTTATATTTAGTTTTCGAGTTTGCTAGAAAAATAAGCCATGGAGTTTTTGAGGCCACATTGTAATGGCCTTAATGGCATTTGTAAATGGCCACATTGTAATCGACATTTTCCGGTTCTGTGGAGTGTAGAGACGTACAGAAACACGAGGACCGCCGGCATTACACAATTCATATGAAAAAATATATTGTGTACAATGCTTCCATATTATGTATGACCTACTGTACTCTAAACGTGTCAAAAATGCAAATATTGGTAAGAGGCTAAGAAAAACATGCGAATATATCGTAAAATAGTTGAGCGGACAATGTATTCATCTCGTTTAGTCTTTTCGTATTTTCAACGCCTGGACATATTTTTTTCATTGTGCAGTCATTCATAGCATCGTTTATTTGTGAATTTTACCTCCATGTTTTCTCACTCACCATCTGAAGCAGGAAACTGCTGTCACAGGGGCGGTGTTTACTGCGGAAAGAGGGTACCCACGGTGAATGTAGAAATTCATAAGTTCCATTCCGTGAAACATTCACAAAACACACGAAACCGGTAAAGCAAGATTTTTGCAGCGCAACATAATTTGCTAATACCACGTCGTAAACATAAAGGATGTCTACTGCAGGCAGAACTTTCATAAGCGATTTCCAAGTGCGCCTGCTCTGCGTGAGTGGACGTTAATCTATGTCTGCTAATAAGCAAACACGTGCTCGAAATCAAAATATCCGCCGTTGTAGATTGGTACAATTCTTCTCAACACTCAGCGTGTTACTATAACAGAGCACTTGTCCGCTTCTGAAATGCACTTCTTACACCGTACTCTTACGTCATGGTGTAACATACATGATACACACGGAACCACTTATAAACAATTCGAATCAACGCGCATGAAATATACATATATTTATGCGGAATTTGAGTCATCTCTACAAATGAACTTTAAAGCGGCTGGCGCAACAATGGTTCTGCTAAGCAAGAATCATTCAGTCGGTCTTTGTCGTCTCTGTACTTCAAGAAGTGTTCTTAATTTTTTTCGAAAGAAAAGAATACTCGGCAACATCGCATAGTGAATTGTCGATTCGAGTGCGAGTAGTATACTAAAGATATTCAATTCGTATTGGAAATTTTGAATATTCACCCAGCACTAGTATAAAATACTATTCTAGTGGCACATGTAAGCGGGGACACTGCATTTCTAGTCACGAATAGTCACTGTCACAACCAAATTATTGTGGGCCCTTATTTCTCGTACATGGTACATTGCAATTTAGCGAGATATCATTGCATACTTAAAAAAGGAATTTGTCGTGAATATACGGAAAAATAAAACACATTATTAAGCATAATATTACAAGCGACAAATTTACGCACAAAGATCACAAGCGACAAATTTGAAGAAAAATGGCGCACTCTGGTCTCAAACATGCAACAAAGCAATTTATTTTCTACGCATCACATTGCAAACAAATGAAATTTAAAATCGCTACATTTTAAATTAAATTATGCTACATGCGCGTGTAGCATTATCATCAATGCATAGCTAAAAGTACCTCGAAGAAGATCAGTATTTGCCTGAATAAATGAAAGTAAAGAAAAATCACCGTAGAAATAGCTGCCTACTCGATGGGCACCCCAATACATAAAGTAACGCGTATATGGTTATTGAATATTCGGCTTATTTCGGAGTATGCATGAACTGCGTTGGCCCCACCCACCGAAAATCTTGTTGACCCCTGAAAACATTTCACTATCGTTCCGCTCTCTTTGTCACCCATAACTGCAGGTTTTCTAGCAGTATTATTCATATCGAAAATTAGTTTTGCTGGCCTAACCTATCACTGGGACGGATAGTTGCCCGCATTACTCCCCTGCGTGACGTCTATCCGTATGCCACATACATAAGCCAGGACACCTACATGGAACCACTAGCCTGCATATCTAGGCGATCGCCCACTTAAGATAAAGGGAACTGCTGCACGTTCCTTTTCACTATTCCTTTTCGCCTGTTCTATTTAGCATTACAATCGCCTTCTCGTGTGACGCCATGCCAGTGATGTGCGAAGAACTGTTCGCCATAGTTGTGCACCAGTATAGCATACGGGATGAGGAGAACCGCGGGTGTGCCCTCTGTACGAGCTACTGTTGTAATAAAAGTTCTTCCTGTTATTGCATGGCTGTCTTTGACGCAAATCTTGTTTGCCAAGACGATGTTCCAAGCGACCACTGTGACACATGCGCTTGTTACTTTTTGTTTGTGCAGCGCCTCCACAATTTTTTCAATGCCGGCCAGATGCGGCCAATCCAACGGTTCACCACCCTCTCCGATTACCCTTTCCTACTTTTTCCCGTCGGCTAGCGCTCGCGCCTGCCTTACGGTCGTGGGGGAGAGTACCCTTTCGGTGGCGCCTCATGACGGAAACCGGAGGAAGTAATCTTCACAGACGCGTAAAGCGTCTCCCGCATCTCTTGCGGAACGGCAGCAGCGCGCGCTCAGTGGCTCAGACCATAGCCTCCTATATAATCTATGCCTGCCGGATGAGTGCGAAAAGGCCGCCGTCTATGGCGGCGTCACCTACGTAGGGTAAGACTCAACATATTGAAGGGAGCAGCAAACCTCGTCATGGGGATGTCGCAACTGCCGCATGATAACAGTAGCAGACGACGAAAGTTGCTCGCCCTCTTGTCATAATAAAGTTTTCAATCGGCGGTTGCAGTGGTAGCAGACGATTTATCTTTTGGAAGCCGGAGAATTGGAAACGTCGTTGTGAATGTTTTGCTGCTTTCCCTAAGTTTTTCCTTGCAGCTATATCGCCGAAAATGCGAAGTTTACTTTCACCAAGGCAGTGTTTCATGCTGGAGCGCTAAAACCATGTAAGTATTCACAATTTGCAGCGTTTTAAATAGGATGGAATAGCACAGTGAAGTTCCCTGAAACTGTACCACCGTTAGATTTAAGTGTTTGTCCAACTGAAAGTTAAAATTGTGTGCTTAGGTTGTACTTCTCGCACGCACCTCATTAAATTATCGTGAGATCAAAGTTTACAATTGCATATGTTGTTTTAAGCATGCATTATGTGCATCGACGAAGCAAGTTTTCTGTAAAGCGTGTAACTAAAAAATGGCTTGTATACGATTTTAGGAAACGGGAAGGGCAAAACGATATCTTTATATATATTTCTTATAGACCAAGATGGCATACTGTTGCGTGCCCAACTGCAAATCGGATGGGAAACAAAAGGTACCAGGTGTATCTTTTCAGGAGATCCTGCGGAGTCCACTCTGCGAGAAGCAGGGATCAGGGCAATTGATAGACGTGACCGGACTCCAAATGTATCTTACAACTATTCAAGGGTCTGCAGCAAACACTTTAAGGACGAAACATTTTACGAATGGCCAAATGCGCCGTCTAAAGAAGGGCATAGTACCTGCGCTTTTTCCGGAGAGATCGTCGGAAGTTCTGCGTCCGCCTGCGCAGAAAGCACGATTGAGCACATTGGTCATTCAGAAAGCGAACCCACAGAGAGCAAAGAAATGAATAATTCAGCCAGTGTGACAGAGACGCCTATGGAGCTTGAAACATCCACCGAGAAAGAACAACGCGCACAGACTTCTTCAATTGCGGTGCAAGAGCAGCTATGTGCGCCACCAAGGGCTTTTGATGAGGAATCAGACAATAACTCTCATCTAGTTGTTCAAGAGGCGCAGATGGACGAAAAAGAAGAAGCTTTCAGTCTACGCAAACGAGAGAGCAAAATGGTTGAGAAAAGAAAGAGAAATGAAAAGAAAGATTGATATACTCTAGAAAATGGTTGGCAGATATAAATCAGAATTAGAAAAAGTCAAAGAAGACTGCAACTTTGCGGATATGTCATATATAAGGCAGCAAGCCAACTAAAAAGACAGATCGGCTGTCTTTCTTTGGAATCAAACAATTAATTTCAGAGGAAAAAAAACAACATAGTCGGAAGATGTTGTGCCCCACTGCATTAGATTGAGACACCTGTCTACCAAGGCCTATGAGCATGCCAGGAAAGAAGGACCGCTCAAGCTGCCGAGCAGGACCACCCTTCAAGAATTCCTCCGGGGTACGAGTGCTGAAGCTGGTTTTAATTTATTGATAAAGCTGCGCTTAAAAGCAGAGAGTGAAAAACTGACGTCGCCTGCTTCAAGGCATTGCTCCCTCATCATGGATGAAATGCGAATAAAGCCAAAGCTGCAGTACAACAAGCAGCAAGATTGTTTTCTTGGCCATGCCGATGTAGGCGAAGCGGACGACCCAGCGAATGAGCCCTTGCTGGCAAATTCGTTGTTGCTTCCTCATAAATAGTCTGTCAACATTTTACAGGATTACAATGTCTTATTTCTTCACGAAGACCCTGTCTGGTTCTCAGCTGTCGCAGCTGGTGCGATCAGTTATTAATGTGAGGAAGAAGATCGGCACGCTGAACAGCCCCGTTGCCATCGTGTGGCTCGTACCCAGTTGGCTCTCTGGCTGCGCCTTACCTGCCGCATCAGCAAAAGACGTCGCCTCGTTGATTCTACACAACTTTGTTCTCCGCCATGGCGCACCTCGTGAACTGCTGAGCGATCGGGGTCGCGTATTCCTCTCGGACGTGCTGCAGTCACTCCTATCAGAATTCCAAATTATTCACCGCACAACTACCGCTTATCACCCACAGACGAATGGCTTAACTGAACGATTCAACAGAACTCTTGGTGACATGCTATCAATGTAAGTGGCGTCCGACCATTCCAACTGGGATGCTGTACTTCCCTTTGTCACATACGCATATAACACCGCATCCCAAGCCACTACCGGGTTCTGCCCATTCTTTCTGCTTTACGGCCGCCAGCTCTCCAGCACCATTGATACGGTTCTCCCGTACCGGCCAGACCCTGCCGACTGCTCACCTGTTGCTACGGTCGCTCAGCAAGCCGAGAAATGCCGGCAACTTGCCCGTTCGTTGACGTATGCTCAACAGTGTCACCAAAAACAGCGTCATAACCTCAAACCACCTCCTCACCCTTTCGCCATCGACTCCCTCGCGTGGCTTTGGGTTCCGCTTATTGCTGCTCCTGGTCTTTCGTCAAAGCTCCTTCCCAAGTACCACGGGCCCTACCGCGTGGTTGAGCAAATATCACCGGTTAATTACGTGGTTGAACCCGTGTCGCCATCTTCCGATCTCCGTCGTCGCAGGTGAGAGACTGTACACATTGACCGGCTCAAGCCGTACTACGATCCACTGCACTCTCCTTAGTCGCCAGGATGGCTACTCTTCCATGCCGTGGGGTGATTGTGAGGAAGAAGATCGGCACGCTGAACAGCCCCGTTGCCATCGTGTGGCTCTTACACAGTTCGCTCTCTGGCTACGCCCTACCTGCTGGTCCTGCGTTTCTCGCTGCCGCTCTACGACCCAAATAAACCCCCTTTACATTAAGAACTTTGAAGAATCCGGCTTCAAAGTGGACACACTCGTGGCTGACAACCACAAAATAAACGTGAGTGCCATGAGAAACTTCGGCGGCGGATTTCTGACTTACAGAAAAAAACATCCGGTTGATCCCGAGAGCCTTCATTTCTCAGCTTCGACTGCTGCCACGTCCTGAAAAATGTAAGATCTCAATTTTTGAAAAGAGAAATTGGCCCGGACGGAGAGATCTCTTCTCGTTACTTGAACAAAATATACGACTTGCAGAAAGAATTGATCGTTAAACCCGTGAGAAAACTTACTAGAAAACATGTCTTCCCGAACAATTTCGAAAAAATGATTGTCAAGCTTGCGCTGGAAATTTTTTCTCCAAGCGTAACGGCGGCCTTGGAATTTTTAAGAGGACAGGCAGGGCACAGCTGTGACTACTCCTTCGCTGCATCAGGACCAACAATAACTTTCATGAAGAACATCTACCGTTGGGATGGCTTGAGGATGGCTTTCAAGACCGCTCTCCGCCTGCCGAGGTGTACATCGACTGAGAAATTATGGGCGCTGGGGTTACACAACACCCTCAGCGAACTCACAGAAGCCCTTCACGTCTCACAACCACAGCGACTTGCGCGGACTCACACGGGCTGGCAGGTCCTACAAACCTCGGGCTTCAAAACCACAATAAGAACCCAAGAAATCTGCACGATACCTCGTGACGTCCAGGACAGGTATCACATTGCCCCAATACCACGCAACATGGACCCTAACCTACACTCCGGAAGGAGGAAAGCGAGGGCCCAGTGAATAGAGAAAACATTCAGGTTCCATACCACGGCCTGTTGTACGGACGCCGCTATGTACGGAACGAAGAATAAGGGCGCAGTGGCAGTGGTCTGCGACCACAGAGGCCACGTCACCTCCAGTGCATCGACCCGTCGCTGCACGATCACGGAAGCCGAAGAGCTGGCCATCGCGTTAGCCATCCGCGAACGCCAACACACAAACAAACCACTGACGATCCTCACGGATTCCCAGCAGGCCTGCCGCAACTTTCTACAGGGAAAAATCGCAAGACCTGCGGCACAAGTCCTAGCCCAAATACCCAAGGAGGACACTGACGACAACACCATCCAAACCATCATTTGGATATCGGGCCACGCTGCCATCACGGGTAACCTGTATGCCGACAGAGAAGCTCGAGAATTTGCACATAACCGAGCACTCATCACGCCGACTGCAGGTGACCCTGACCCAGTTGACCCCGAATATTCAGCAATCCTGAACTACCACAATGGGAGTCGCTTGCGACATCCCCCACTCCATCGAATACTAAAGACAGAGGATGCCGCTGCCTGGCGTAGGCTCCAGACAGGCACTTACACGAACCTACACATATTATACCGCATGCACCCCACAGCCTACAGGGACGACTGCCCGTCGTGCGGGGCCACACCAACCCTATACCACCTTACGTGGGAAGTGCACGCTACACAACATAGAACACCATAACACGAACACCAAGAGGGAGCAATGGGAGGCACTTCTCTCCAGCTTGGCTCTCGACGACCACCTGAAGCTGATCCAGAGAGCAGAGAAGATGGCCAGAGCCAGCGGAGCTCTGGACTAGGGGCCCCGACCATTAGCGATGCCCCATATGGGCAAGACAAAACTCTATCTTTGTAATCAAGTTTATCTATCTATCTATCTATCTATCTATCTATCTATCTATCTATCTATCTATATCTATCTATATATATCTATCTATCTACCGTTGGTTCCTACTTAACGACACCAGCAACACGACACAATACATCCACTAAAACAATCCCGAAGTTAGACACTATGATGACCCCGACGATAGCCGCCTCGAATGGCTTGAACTAACTTTTCGCATGTATGTGGAGGAATTGAAAAACAGGTGGCCTTCCGCGCACAACTTTCCCACGGCAGAAACCTACGAGGCGCTTCTCCTGATAACCTACTACACGGTCGCTTGCGTTCGGCACTTGCTTGCAAAAGAAAAATTTTGCTTTGTGCTGACAAGGAAATTTAATAGCGACCCCATAGAATCCCTTTTGGCACGTTGAGGCGATCCTTGGGCTCTAATGAATAATTCGACGTGAGCTCCGTGATGAGTGGCCTTGAGAAACTGCTCAAAACAGGCATCGCCCGCCTCGCCTTGCCTGAATGTAGCAACATCCTACACGAGCAAGAGTTCGCAGACGCAAAGAACCGTCCATTCTGCCTTCAGCTGCCATTCACTTCCTGGAGCGCTTTAAAGTGCAAACCGTGCCAGCAAGCTTGCCGACCCTGCAAGTAACAGCAACAGTCTACATGGGCGGATACATAGCACGAGTGTTAAGAGAGCACATGGAATGTGATAACTGCGGTATACTTACAAGCAAAGTTCCCAGTAGCCAGCCACTTCAACAGCTCACCAAGAATCAGGACAGAGGCGGACTGCTATACCCCTTAGACGAACTTCTTTACGTGCTAGAGACGCTAAGAATGTTCACTACAGTGCACTGACGGAGACAGCAAATCTCCGAAGGCCCCTGGCATCGCTACTCAATGTAGCTGCACCAGCGCTGATAGATTCAGCCCTTCTGCGATGCACGATGGGTGACGACCAGCACCGCCAAAGTTTGCTTGAACTTGTGTGCTCCCGATTCATGAAGCCCCTGCTCAGCAACTACGCCTCCACTGTGACCGACAAAAGCGATGTATGCAAAAACTTCGCTCGGAAAGCGCTGTCCAGGAAGTATCTGAAGTTCTAAATCGAGCGGGCATAGTGAACACAGGTGCCCGTGGTGCGAAGTGAGCAACTTTGATGATCGACCTTGTAATAATGCATTCTTTGAACAAATGGTTAAGTCACAATTTATTTACTGATTACAATGGCGAGCGGCGAGTTTTTAATTATATATAACAGTAAATAAATATGTTTCAAAGCTTCAGAATTAAACGACGCACTCGCGTGGTACGTATGTCCAAGGTCACAATTAAATACTAAGGAGGATATATGGGAGCCCACGTGCAAAATTCACGACATCATCATAAGGGATGCAGTATGGTGGGACTCCGTATTAAATGTTACCGCCTGGTGTTCTACACCATGCACCTAAATCTAAGTTCACATATATTTTTTTATATTTCTCCCCAGTTGAAATGCACCCGTCGCGGCCGAAAACCGGATTGCTTACGGCGCCGATTTCAGAAATACACAGGCTTTTTTTGCTGATGACATTCTGACCGAAAAAAAAAAAGATTTCATCTTCATGCCCAGCACCACAATCACTCATACTTTGTTTCAATACAGAAGCCCGACGAGCGCGTAGTTCGCAAACTTTCAAAAAGCGCGCCTTAGACCCTACGTAAATGGCGCCCCATCACAAGTTTCCACGACGACCGCTTTATATTGATATAAAAATACAACACTAACATATATATGTATTTACATAATTTTTATTCAATTTTACGTTTTTTGCCATTTATGAGCACCAAAAACGTAAAAAGGTCGCACGCGACAACCCTACGTAAGTGGCGCCACCGCCATATTTCTGCCGATGGCCGCTACCCATGGGATCGCCGATAATCCGGCAGGCACAGATTATATAGGAGGCTATGCTCAGACGCATGCGTGACGCAAGCCAGCGCCTCCTCTATTTTTTCAATGCCAGTGCAGGGGGCGCTACGAGCCGTAAAGGGTAGCGGACGTGCTTCCCGTCGGCTCTGCGGAACTGATGTCCTACAGCTAGACCATCGATCGGCACCACCCAAACCGAGCTGGATTGTGTCCAGCAAGTTGCCAGTGACACGTAGATATCAATTTCAACCAGGTGGGCCCATTTCGGCGATATTATGGAACTTTATCGACCACACTGGTGCTGCTGTTAAGGCCTAGCGACGACGCCGGGCCGCGAACGCGGCACTAAGCGCAGCTGCAATGAGTTTTGCACGACGCTATGACCCAGAAAGCATGCAAGTAGTGGAGCTACAGTCTGCGAAGAAGCCAGTATTAGCTGAAACCACCGAATATGTTATTCGGAAGAAGTTGAGCGAGAGCGAGCGGCCGAGACGCCTGGTAGCTCTAAAAAGCAGGAATCCTTGCGGGGTGGTGATGCTTTGGACGGCCGCGTCACCACATCGACGCCAGGCAAAACGTTTCAACCGAAGCGTTGGAAACCGAAGGTGGTACCCAAATTCGGTACGGAAGCCGCTGTTTCGGCGTGAATTGGAGGAGTCGGAGCTGGAGCCGGTTCAGTGAAAAACACGGGCAGCAAGGTGAGCTGGGCAGAAGTTGCCGCTTCTTGTGCTCCCACGTTGGCTGCTGATAAAATTAAGGAGGAAAATAGTAGATTAAGGCACGAACTGGCAAAGTGGGTCGCAGGGGGTGCAGACGTGCCAGAAACGCCTGCTGAGTCTGTAATGGTGAAATATGCTTCCCTCCCTCCTACTCAGCAGGCAATGGCCCCTGCTACTCAGGTTGCAGAAAAACGGGAAGAGGAAAACAGTAACGTAGTGGCGAGGAAGACCGATAAACAGGCCACTGTCACACAGGAAGAAGCCAGGATTGAAGCAGATGTGGAGCGTTGTTTGCAGAGGGAACTTCCGTGTTTGGAGGCTCGCATAGCGCAAAATATACAGGCCAGCCTCAAGAAAACCCTACAATCTATTGATGAGAGAAGCGTGCAAGCAGCTATTGAGAGGGGCAATGATGGCGCGGTAGAGCGGGTCCTACAGGGAATCTTGAAGCCCCATCTGATTAAGCTACAGGCCTTTTGAAATCAGCATTGATCGTAAACTTCACGCGCTTGCGGATTGCACGCGGGCAAAGGTTCCTAAACTTACTAGCCGGATGGGTAACAGGCAAGTTGGTGCTGCCGATTTTCCCGACACCGGAGTGGACACACCAGACGCAGCATCCTTGAGTATTCAACATTGCCCGCCCTCCTACGTTGCAGATTTTGCAGTGCATTTGCAAGGGGTTAAGAGGAAGAGGGAATCGCTTCAGCAATGCATTGAAATGCATTGAACTGTGCGTGTGGTATACGAGTATATTATATGCTGAATAATGTGTTTAATTTTTCCGTATATTCACAACAAATTCTTTTTTTTATTTCTGCAATGATATCTCGCTGAATTTAATCTACCATTTACGAGATATAAGGGTACAGAATAATTTGGTTGTGACAGTGACGATTCGCGACTAGAAACCCAGTGTCCCCGCTTACATGTACCGCAAGAATAGTATTTTCTATTAGTGCTGGGGGAATATTCGAAATGTAGAATACGAATTGAATATCTTTAGTTTACTACCCGCTCTCGAATCGACAATTTACTATGCGATGTTGTCGAGTATTCTGTTCTTTCGAACACAAAAAAACTACCAACACTTCTTGAAGTACAGAAACGACAAAGACCGACTGAATGTTTCTTGCTTAGCAGAAGCATCGTTGCCCCGACGATCGACATTTTGAGCAAACAGAAGGAGAAGTTCACTTATGTACAATAGTTACCAGTCAGACAACCTATGAATTCGCTGTCTTCATTTAGGCAAATTAATTTATTGTTTGGCCAATCTCACGTTTGGATTACTCTGAACTGATGCGCGGCGCTGCAGTACACTCCTTTGATGTTTCAACAAGCACTACATTTTACTGCATTCATATGGCATGTACTGTTTCTATTTGCAATTAATTTGCCTGCCAACGTGCACTAGATGCGATAGCGGAGTGTGACCCGCCCTGGTTGCTTACTGGTTATGTCGTCGGGCAGCTAAACACGAGGTCGTGGGATCAAATCCTTGCCACGGACGCAGCATTTAGGTTGAGGTGAAATGCAGAAAACACCTGTGTACTTCGATTAAGGTGCACGTTAAGTACCCCAGGTGGTCTAAATTATTCCGTACTCACCTGCACATAATCAGATGGTGGTTATGGCTCGTAAGCCCCGATAATTTTTAATAGAACTGTATCACGGTGCACACGTATCAAATTTAGTAAAGAAGTTTTTTTTTTGTTTACAATAGTTACTCGCTCAATTACCAGTCAGGTTACAAGCAATTACCACTCGGGCCGTCAACGCATTCGCTGTTTTAGCTTTGGCGAATAAATAAACTTTCAGCAATCTTATGTTTCGATTCCTTCGACACGATGCGTGGCGCTCTAGTATGCCCTTTGCGCCCTTTCAATGAGCAGTGCACTCTACGGCATGCATTTAGGACGTCCTCCTCCTGCATTTCATTACGTTCATTGTCAGCGTGCACTAAATCCGATCTTATATAGTGTAATGAAGCTTTTTCTTGTCGAACAGACTGCGCGACATTTTTGATTTCATGTTTCTAGAAATTGTAACTATTCGATAGTTTAACTACTAATGGATGGTCGTTTAGCTCGATTCCACTCTAATCCAATGCACAGCTTTTCGACTACCCCCATATATTCCGACTGGTTTTGCCATGCTCAATATATGGATGACAATACAAGGAAACGCGGCAGGCATTGGACGGGTCGAGGCACCGCACCACGTGCAGCACAGACGACACTGTCTATACGAGTGTATTTACGTGTGGCTGCTATAGCTGAAGTACATGAAACTTTATTCCTATTCAGGAAAACAGAGACAGATTCGTTTCTCCCATATGTCAGGCAGCCCATTTGTTGCACCTTCTGACAAAGCATGCATGTGCCACGTGGGCACATAGAGAGTCCTGTGCAGTCTGTCGCCATAGAGCAAGTAACGGTTACGGTGACGAACTGGTCCGCGAACCGTTTTATTTTTATTTTTCCGAACCAATACTGAAGCAGAACAAGATCGGAGCGCGCTGAATCCTAACCCGAACCAAACCGTCATTTTTTTTTCTATTCTACAACTTCTTTCGAAGGCAGCTGACCCCGCACATATGTCTATCGTGAAAACAGCTGCAATTTTTATTTCTTGACATTACCATGTAATTATAACGTAAAATGATTCCAAACTGTTTTTATTCCAAACTTTTTCTGATTCCAAAAGTTCTTGCCACGATACCTTGGTTGTAGGATATTAGCAGCGATGTGAATGGGTCGCACTCAAAACTCACAATCGCTGCTTATACGCATTACGTGAGCCTGTTCTGGTGTCAAGGAGCTAGTTTGCAGCCTCGCTGTGATCTCCCCTTTGATGGAATGAAAGACTTGGAAGAGCGAAGACGTCTGTTAACAAGGCCTGGTCATAATCAAGCTTAGTAATCGCCATGACAAAGTCCAAGCAGCTGCGAAGGTCTTTCCAACTTCCATCCTCGTATGAGATGGCCTGGCGTGTCAGTTTGGTCACCCCGATACCTTCCATGATTACTGTCGCCTGCAGTGCTTCCTTGTTTTTGAGAAGGCTTTGCAACGAGTGGGTGACGCCGCCTCAGCTTGTCTTGTAGCCAATTTGAGCGTTGTAAAATTTCCTGTGAACTTACTTTGCCGTTTCTTGACTCCTGTTTTGGAGCGCAGCAGCAACTAGATGAGTGTGTTTCACATATTTGATTATCTTCCTGGACGTCTCATAAGTCTATTCCAAAACTCTCAGGCGCATGAGATCGTTGAGGAACAGGTAAGTCCATGTGCTGCAGACGCACTGGCTGCAATGTGGAAATTTGTCAACTTTCTGCATGCTGGGCCGCTCTAACGTAAAATGATTTCAAACTCTTTTGATTCCTAACTCCTGACGTCAAATTCACGTAACCACCGACGTCGGGCAGTGAACATCGGCCGGTGACGCGCAGCGTTGTCCGAACAACCCAATCAAACAGTCTCCTCGTTTATAGGAGGTCACCTTAGTTCGCTTTCAAAACTAATAACATTGTCTAAATCAGTGGTTTTTATTATCTAATTGGCTAACAAGAGGCCAGGAGCACGCTGTAGTGGAGAGGGTTTCCATTGGGCCGAGCCAGCAAAGTGTAAATAGATAACCGCATTAAGAGGGTGGTGCCGGCTTCTCCGATTGGTCGGTTTCGCCTTACTTTGCTTGCGGTGGCTGGTCGAAAATTGCGACGGCGTGCAAGGAAGGATAAGAATGCCGCTAAAACTGATCCTCAGCAAAGAAGAGTAGGCAGAGCGATGTCGAACGCATGCCGAAATGGCTTGATAACGTTTTACTGCCACGCAAAAATGTTTATCATGCGCAAATAAATACATGCTTACTGGCAGGTGCGAGTAGCGAGGGCCTGAGCGATCGGCGGGCAGCCATCTTCTATTCCTTATGGAACGGGGCAGTTTGTAGCTATTCAGAAAATTTTTCAGTTTTACTCGGCATAATGATGCATTCTTTTCGCGTACACGTCACTTTGGCGTGGTGAGCTTTCGCGGTTTTCCCACGTCGCTTGACAGACAGGCGAAGCGGGCGTAGCCAGAAAACAATGGACCAGTAGCAGAGGGCCAATGGGGTAAAAGCGTCGAATCAGGAATGATTATTTTTATGTTGTGCGGTTTAATCATGCATAATCAGTGTGTACACGTTATATCAGATGTGGATCTATCGCGGTTATCGGGACGTCGCGTGACAGGCAGGCGAAGTTGTGAGTGGGACGAAAATGTTTTCACCAATTCTGGAGCCCCATTGCATAAACTTGAATCAAAACAGTTTGGAATCATTTTACTTTATATTGCCCCTGAATTGGAACGAAATCGCAGCGCGCTGAACCCAAACACGAACCAAACCAGCATTTTTTATCTATTCTACAACTTCTTTCGAACCCAGCTGGCCCTGCACATATGTCTATCGTGAAAACAGCTGCAATTTATATTTATTGACATTACCACCATAATAATGCTGCTAATAAACTGTAAACATATAAAAGGTCATGTTTCCCCACCAAATCTCGTTTGTGACTACAAAATGAATTGCTGCTCTCGTCCACACAAAAACAAATACCTCAGTTAGCTTGAGACATAGCGCAAAAAAGTACCCACAACACACACGAAGACATGACAGACGCGGACGAGCGCTACTACCAACTGTTTATTTCACTCAACAAACCCTGCGATTTACAAGGTGAACAGCGTACACCAGTGTCACGCCCCTTTCCCATGCAAGGTGATAAAAACAAATCTAAAAAGTTAACAGCACTATCTGCCTCAGGCAACAGTGTTCAAATAGTTCAGTTCGACACTGAGCAAAAGAATTGACGCTTCGCTTATACATGTTTTCGCATTTCGCCCCCATCGAAACGCGGCCGCCGTGGCCGGGATTCGATCCCGCGACCTCGTGCTCAGGAGCCCAACACCATAGCCACTGAGCAACCACGGCGGGTACGCTTATACAAATATCTGAGTTCTTGTGGATGTAGAATGCTTCTAGAGCCACTCGAGCCGTGTAGTTTGTAGACTTGCCTAAGATAGTGGTCTCATAAAATCGTGCCTCGCAACCACACGTAATGATGTGGGCAACTAAATGTGCATACTTGTCCTCTTTTTTCTTAACTTTTAGCGCATGCTCCCTGAGCCGGTCGTTTATGCACCGTTCGGTTTGGCCGATGTACTCCTTCCCGCACAACAAGGGGACGGAGTATACCACTCCTGTCGCACACCCCACGAAGCGGCTATCGTGGCTGGTTTGGCAACCCCGTTTCCTGTCACCGCAAATTTGAGGGCAGAGCCTGGGTAGCTTATTAGGAGCCGTGAAAACCACAGGAATACGATGCCTGTTTGGACCTTCTTCAGGTTGTGCGAGACCTAATGCATATAAGGCATGACGACGGGTCTCGCCATCCGTCGCTGGGTCTCAGCCCTTTCCGCTCCAGTTCTGTTCTGTATCCTCTGCAGGATAGACTCGGCCACCTCACCAACAAGCAACCCGGGGAATCCCGCTGTGAATAGGCGACCAATCTGATTGTCAAAGCTAAGCGGCATTGAATGCGGCCATGACTTACAAAGCGCAGCATCCAGGCATTGTAATGCGATGCCCGTTTTTGCTTTATTAGAGTGGCCAGAGTCAAAAAGCAGGCGACCCTTCTTAACCCGTGGGAGGTACTCCCAGAAAAGATGGCCTACACTAAATTTTAGCCTGAGATCCAGCAACTGTAACCCCTCAGTTCCAGACAATTCATGAGTGAAACTCAAACCCTGCCCAGCTTGAATAAAAACATCTAAAATACTCCCAGGACCTGTGAAACCGTGCTCTTTTTTTCAAAGAATTAAAAAGTCATCGACGTACCGAAACACTTTGAAGAACTTCCTCCCATTAAAAGCCAAATCAAGCACACTGTCAATATCCGTTAAAAATATGTCGCATAGAATCGGAGCCACGCAAGACGTAATACACACTCCTCTACGTTGCAGAAAAGGCTGCCGGTCAAAAACAATAAATGTTACAATAACATAAAATTCTAAAAGCGTTAAAAATTATGAACCGACAAGCAAGCAGAGTTTTGGAAATCGCATTCGCCACTCTGTTCAATGCACTTCCTAACAACAACTAAAATCTTATCTTCAGGTACTGAATAAAACAAGTCCTCAACGTCAATAGACAGGCCATAAGCTATACTCTCGTTGTGTTTCACATATTCAGCGACTTCTTCAGATTTCCTCACGCGGCAAGGATCAACAACCGTGAGTTACTTAAGGCTTTTCTGTAAAAACTGACTAACATTCTTTTGCCAAGCCCCTCATTCGCTCACAATGGTTCTGACTGGGACCTCTACCTTATGTGTTTTTGCAGAAAAGAAAACCTTCATACTGTTCCCCTTACTATTTCTAATAGCACTAGCCAGATCATTCAATTCCAAGTCCTTACAAAATTTGATGAACTTATAGTCTTAACCCTCACTGCACTTTTCTTAACAGCCACAAAGTTCTTGTCCACTGCCGGTTGGGCTTTTTCATTGAACATGCCTTTCGGCATCACAACAAATCACCTTCCTTGTCAGCTTCTAGAAGAACCAAACTGTTCTGCCTAAAGTAGTTCAGTACGTTCTCCAGCTTCTTATTCCTACCCCGGAGTGGTCGTTGAAGGGCACATCTCCTTAGGCAGTCTATACACCATCTAAGATACAGCGTTCCTTGTACTCCTCACTTGACCTTGAAGAGAGCTCATGGTTAATCCCAACAAGATTATGAGCGGAAATTTGGGGAGGAAAGCCGAATTTCGGTCGCTTCTTCAGGATCTCAGACATATTTTCGGGTAAGAAGACGTCGCACAGAACCTCGACCGGCTTTTGTTCAGTAGAACTCTACTTCTACTCAGTGGCCTTGATCAGGGACCCCAAGACAACGCGCCATCTGAACTCTGTCTTTTGAGAAGCTTTCCGCCTGTAGTATCGCAGTTTTGCCGAAGCAAACCCCTCTCCCCTATGAAAATGGCCAAGACCTTTATGTTTCCTGTCTGTTTCCTTGTTGTGCCCTATGTGACCTTTATGTTTCCTTGTCCTTTATGTGAGCTTGAGGAAACATACTTCGTGTGTACCGCATGTTTACTCATCCTTTCGTACGACTCGAGGAAGCAAACTTAATCTTTCCTGTAGTATGTGTACTTTGTGTTTACGGCAGGATGTTACCTGTGTGTGCACGCAATGTTACCTGGCTGTGCACTCCCTCGAGTGCACATCGAGGTAACATAGAGTGCACACAGTAATTATCTGTTAACACATGCTACGGATAGATCTACCTGGCGTATCCAGGTAAAAAGAATTGGGGGGGGGGGGGGGCTCGGTTTTTTCGGACCTCGAATTTGTCAAGCTACCTTTCCTTTTCTGCTCTACGCACGCAAATTACACGCTGAAATTCGCTCACTCACAAATTCAAAACGTGCGGTCGCTGCTAAAAGATGCCTGTCTTTTCAAAACTGCGTGTGATTGCTGTGTTTACATTCGCAGCGGTATAAGTAGGGCAGCGTGGATCCCGTAAATTCTTGCGTAGGCGCGCAACTGAATAATTTTTCATTGGGGCGTGGAACCGGCGAGATGGCGGTGACCCTTAGAAGTTTTCTACTGCTCACGCAGGTGTTTTCGGCGACCTTTTCCACGGCGGTCCTTCCTCATGGATTTCCGTTCGACGACGTATGCCTGGAATTGGCCGACAGTGGTTCTTTCTCTTCAACTAATTTTTTCGAGGCCTTCGAGCTACAACAGTGTCCAGCCGGTGAGGAATTTGAACGTTTTCCGATTCCAAGCTGGCAACATTGCCATGTGGGCGTCGACGCTGTCAAGTGTCGACTACAAGAACACCGGAGCAGCACTGTCACGATGGGGCGTGGAACCGGCGAGATGGCGGTGACCCTTACAAGTTTTCTACTGCTCACGCAGGTTGGTTATTTTTACCATTTGAAAGCGTCGCGCTACATTTTGCCGGTTCCACCCCAAGTGCTTTATCTTACTTTTGTTGTACTGTCGCTGTCGCTCAAAGCAACGAGCAATCCGGCAGGGTCGAACGACGCCATTTCAGAACTGTAAACAACGCCACAGGGTTATCAGACAGCGCTTGAAAAAGCGCTTCAAGCAACCGACGTACCCGATTGTTCCGGAAGTGACGGCGCCTAGTCGCTGGAGTTCCGGCGAAATCCGGCTCTATAAGACGGATCAACGCGGAGCGCTCCGTCGCGGAGCAAGTTGCCCCAAATCGCCCAGTGGAAAATGCGATCTTGCTCTGGATCCGCCAGTGGAATTCAAATTCTCGGCCGCGGAGCAAAAAAACTTGCTCCAGATCCTCCAGTGAAATTTACTATTACTTTTTGTTGTCGGCGACGCGGTTCTGTGTTGTCCAATCGTGTGCGTGTCAAGAGGCATTTTTCACTTTTTCGTTGCCTGGCATTTTATCTACTTATTTTGCTGCTTTGTGGCGGAGATATTGAGTGTAACCCAGGTCCACTAACTGCTGAACAAATCCAAGAACTGTTAAATGGTCAAAGTGCAATACTTTCCAAGTGTTCGCAGCTCACCGCAGATGTTACTGACGTTAAAGCTCGGCTTCTTTCGTTAGAAACTAAGCTAGAAAAGATCGGCAGATTTGAAATAACCTTGGCTAACGTTGAAGATCAGCAGCGACAAGATCATAATGCTTTGGCAGGCGTGATTAAAAAATTGGATGACTTAGAAAATCGTGAGAGGCGCAATAATTTGGTTTTTTATGGCTTAGCGGAACAAAATGGCAATGAGACGGCAGCCCAGTCTGAGAACTCATCATAAGTCAGTGCACTGCGAAGCTTGGATTATCTTCGTTAGCTATTGAACATGCACACAGGCTGGGTAAATTCTGTGAAGGAAATAATCGACCCATCATTGTTCGCTTCAATTCTTTCAAAGACCGCAAAGCCGTGCTAGCAAAAGCATTCAAGCTTAAGGGATCGAACGCTGCTATATCTGAAGACTTTTCCCGTACTGTCCGTGATAAGCGAAAGAAATTATGGGCGTATGCCAAACAGAACAGCAAAGGAGGCGTGAAACCAGTTCTGAAGTTTGATACGCTTCACTTGGGGAGCAGGCGCTTTCAATGGGACAGTAAAGCCGGCGCTGTACGGGAGCAATGACAAAGTACTGTTAATGCTGCGATGTGCCCCATCAGCGTTCTGTTAGTCAACTGCCGCAGTGCAAAAAATAAAGTTGATGATTTTCACTTTTTTCTTCGTACCATCCAACCGACCATTGTTTTGGGAACAGAATCTTGGCTAGACCCGACTGTCGTAAGCACTGAAGTATTCCCTGACACGTACGAGTGCTTTCGTCGAGACCGCGGTGCACGTGGCGGAGGGGTGTTTATTCTTGTCCATAACAGTATCCCGAGCGTCCAAATGGAATTTCCCGATAATGTAACTGAATCAATTTTTCGTAAAGTAAGGCTGCCGAATGGGAAAACAATTGTTCTTGGGTCATTTTATAGGCCTCCTGGTCCTTGTGTAGAATCACTAGGTAATTTATCCAATTTTCTGGAAACTATTAACAATGAATGAATGCCTTGTCCTAGGGGGGGACTTTAACCTTCCGGATATTGACTGGTCAGCGGGGGAACCAAAGGATACTGCTCGAGGGAGCCTATACTCAACTTTCTTTGATATTGTAGATCAGAACACTCTCTATCAGTATGTGCACGAGCCATCGCGCACTGACGGAACAGGTCACGTTCTCGACCTCTTGCTCTGTAACGTACCTGATGTTGTACATTGTACGGGTGTTGCCAGGTTTGAGCGATCACAACGCTGTTCTAGCAGATTTATCAGTTCTGTATGTGAAGGTTGCAAAAACACCTAGTCGAAAGATTTATGCCTACAGCGGGGCCAACTACGAGGCGATTAGCGTTGCTTTCCAGTCGTTCTTTCCAACCTTTGATGCACTCGCAGATGATCTAGATATCGAACAACTGTGGAATACTTTCAAACTGAAAATGTTTGAACAACGGGAAGCTTTTATCCCATCACGAGTTATATCAAGTAGGCGAGCTCGAGACAAACCCTGGTTTAACGCAGAGTTACGTGGCCTTGTTCGACAACAGCGACGAACTTATCAAAGATACAAGGCGTCTAATTCGCCAGAGCATTTGGCCTTGCTGAAAGCAAAGAAATTGAATTTAGACAGAAGTCTGACATTGCTACGGACTTGTATTTTTTAAATCTAGGTGAAAGACTTGTCAGGGATACCAAAGAATTTTGGAGGTATGTGAAGCGTAATGGCAAGGACAACAGATCGATACCTGCTATAAAAATGATGAAACAATTATTCATGATAATGAGTCTAAAGTTGAAATTTTTAGCCGTTATTTTTCAGCTGTGTTTTGCCGTCTAGCTCATGTGCTGTCTGTTTTGAATTACCTGTTGAAATAGTCCGCATGCCGGAAGTCGCCTTTTGTGTCGATGGTATCCGTAAATTATTAAAAGATGTGAACCAGGCTAAGGCATGCGGCCCTGACGGACATTCCTACCGCTATCATATTGTGCGGACGCGTTATGCTTTTATTTCACCCGATTGTTCCAGAAGTCCCTCAGTGAAATAGACATGCCTGATGATTGGAAATTAGCGCGAGTCGTGCCCATACATAAGAGTGGTGTGCGGAACTCCGTTCAGAACTATAGGCCCGTTTCCTTAACTAGTATTACCTGCAAAATTATGGAGCACGTAATATACAGTTGCGTTATGGCCCATTTAACTAAACATAATCTCCTAAGCCCCAGCCAACATGGTTTCGGGCATGGTTTATCTTGCAATACACAATTGGTAGAGTTTATACACGATTTAGCTTCGGCAATTGATAAGCCACAAGTTGTGGACTGCGTTTTCTTAGATTTCCGTAAAGCATTTGATGTAGTCGCACACAGTCTCCTAATCTCAAAATTAAAAGCTTATAACTTGGATGGTCAAGTAATAGCGTGGATTGCTGAACATTTGTCATTGTGGAAACAGGCTGTTGTTCTGAACGGTATATCTTCACAATACGCATCAGTTACTTCGGGAGTTCCCCAAGGCTCAGTGTTGGGGCCACTGTTGTTTTTGTTGTACATTAATGATATTCAATTGGTATACAGTCTTCATTCAGGATGTTTGCCGATGATTGTGTTGTTTACAGAGTCGTAGATTCCATTTCCGATTCACAAATCCGTCAAGTTGACTTAAATACTATAGCCGACTGGTGTGTGCGTTGGGATATGTCATTAAATATAAATAAGACTGTTCACGTCACCTTTACAAGAAAACGAGCTAATCATCCGTATAGGTATAGAATTAATGATTTTACTCTAAACATAAGCAAGGAATTTAAATATCTAGGCGTCTTTTTTACTTCTAACTTACGATGGAAAAAGCATGTTAACTATATTGTAAATAAGGCAGCATCAGTTTTGGGATTCTTGCGGCGCAATTTTAGTCATTTACCGAGTAACTTAAAAACGCAGCTGTATTTCAGTCACGTACGTTCCATACTTGAATATTGATGTGTTTGTTGGGACCCACACACATCTGAGCTTATAAATAAATTAGAAAAAATCCAGAATAGGGCTGTTAAATTTGTTCTTGGTAACTATAGTCGGCAGCTTAGCATGGCAGAAAGCAAACATAAACTTAAATGGCAAGAGCTGAAGGATCGTAGAAAGCATATCAGATTAAAATTTTTCCACGATATTTATTATTCTAAAACAGGCATAAACCGCGAACAATATATCCAGGCACCACACTACATATCTAAGCGACTGGACCACTGTTTGAAGGTCAGGGAATTTTCTTGTAGGGGTGACGTTTTCCGTTATTCTTTTTTTGTTAGAACTGTTCGAGTTCGGAACAGTTTGCCATCGCGCATTGTATACATCATAGAAAATGATGCTTTCTTCCACGCATTGTAATTATTTGTCCATGTATTTAGTTAAGTCTGTAACCTCCCTGCTGTAATGCGCTACGGGGCGATGCAGGTAACTATTAATAAAAATAAAAAAAATTGTCCGTTGGCTGAGTCGTAAAAGTTGTGTACGGAGCATGGCCAGATTTGTTTGTTTACACGTGCATGCAAGCAGTACGCCTGTTTCACCTCGACCGAAGCTCCAGCTGCCGCAGCAAGCAAGCCATCGGCACGTTTTGTCGTCTTTATTCCTTACGCTACGAGGAAATATGGTTCCACCGATTCAAGATGAGGTCACGTACTCTCTAAAACACGACACTTGGCGCCATAAGAAGCGTGTATATGGGCGGTGATCACGAATTTGTGATCGGTGGTTCTCGCAGCTGCCCGAAGTCCGTCCGCCATTGCAAGCAGACGGAGCAGAGGTGCATGGGCTGAGCGCTGATTGGCTCGATGTCCGCCAGCAATAGTTCGCGCATGGTTCGCCTAAAATTCCTGTATATGCTTTATAAAAAAGGCAGCATGCCCAGGCACTTTGCACTTAATAAATTCTGTTTAAATACCGGCCTTCTTTCCAGCTACAACTTTCTCGGCGTAACAAAATTAAATCTCGAAGGCCGTGCTTTTGCAAACTACATTTTCTAGAAGCGAATGTAGATCTTGGAGGCTATACGTTCACTTGTTTACCGCAGTGTGGCGCTGCCGCAGTGTGACGTCATGCCCGGTAACATTACCGGGTGTTATATTGAGCTGGGCCCGCTTGGCCACGTTGTGTGGGCACGAGTGTTCGTTGCAGCAAGACGGTAATTTAATCATGTTTTGGAAGTGTCCCGACAAAATGTGGACCCTGTCGTGTGCATTAATCATCATGAAACCTCTGGACTTGTGTAATGCTATTATTTCACCGTATGGTTCGTGTGAAACGCCAGTGTCCAGAGTGTACTACAGCGCCCATCCGAGCTTCCTTTGTTCTCGCCAGTCCGGGTTCTCTCGTAAAAAACGTGGTGCTGTGGCTTCGAATCATGGTGTGTGGAGGAATTTGTTGAAAGTTGTGCTTTCGTGTGCTGGAGTTCATCGGCAATTAGACAGTGTTTGCTCCAGAAAGAGCGTCGGCACGGAGGTGCCTTCGAGACAAGGAGCGTTTGGTGACTTCACATCTTGAATCGTAAGCAAGTCTCGCGCTTGCGCGCATTCTTGTCGCTTATACAGGGTGTTTCAGTTAACTTGGGACAAACTTTAAAACTATGCTAATGTTACGTAGCTTGACAGAGCCAAGGTAATGTTGCTTGCCGTCACTTGGAGATACTTGGATTATTTTTTGCATTCCGCCTCATTAGATAATTAGTCTTAATTAATGAACTTCTCAATTATTATTATTAGACTAAGAGTGTCACTGAGAAAGTTGTAGAGCGACATAAGAAACTCCCGATACAGCTTTCTTTTACTCCGTAAGTGCTACATAAAAGTGTTTTTCCGAGCGTGAAAGATGCCCGCGAATACCCGCAAAGCGCGTCAAGCGGCAAGTCGCACGGCAATTTTGCGTGCATTCGCGGGCTTCTTTTACGCTCGGGAAAAAGGAAAAAAAACTTTCGAGCAGGATAGCAAAAAACACGCTCGGGCAGAGAGCAACAGCGCAGTCTGTTTAAAATAATTAGTTTAAAGCTTCAGTGTTGACATTGCCATACCTAGCACATCACCAAAACAACTGCGTTTAATGTTTGTATAATACGATGATTTCCTTTTCTTTATGACAGCTTTATAATCCCCTTTTCAAGTGACGTTTTATAACTCCTGTAAGTGTTTCCTCTTAGTAGATTGTACTCCCTTAGCCGCACGCTTTTATGCTTCCCCGTGTGCTAGGAGGTCGGGGCTCCTCAAGCTGTTTTTACAGCTTTTACCTGTCCTCCTCGTAACTTTTTCTTCCTGCAGAATAAAATTCAATTCAATCCTTTTCACTTCTGCACGTTTCTTAGCTGTGTGCATACAGGCCAAACTGTTCTTGCCTATATGAAATTTAATGCATAAGTGAAAACGTTTGGCCTTTTGTTTTTCAGGTGTCTTGTGAGCTCAAATCCAAGCACCCCATTTCACAGGTCTGCTGTGAGCCGATGTGGCATATGAAAGTAACATGCAGATAGTCCAATAAACTGCTTGTAGTTTCAGGGAAACCTTTGCAAAGTAGTGTCGTTACTTTCTTTTGAAAGTGCAAGCACTTATCCAACGTGACATATATCCATCCAAACATTACACTTCATATTTGTGACACTGCATTGAGGAAGGTACAAGTTGTACTGCAAGTGCTATAGTAAAATTATTATTATAGAACAATATTGTGTGAATTTCTGTGCCCTAGCAGAGTTCCAATCAGTATGCTTACAATAAACCATATATGCATATCTTTAAAACTCACAGAATGTGCATAAATATAAAATGGGCACAGAGAACTTATCTATGCATGTCTACAGAAAATGCAGGATACAGGATCTTATCAATAGGGCCACATGAAGGGTGCATAAAGGTGGGATTCTTGGAGGAAACATAAAAGCAGTGGCCAAATTTGAGCATCTAGGATACATAAAGGACTGTAATATAAAGCATACATAAAAGAAGGACACATGAAGGAAACATAAAAGCAGTGGCCAAATTTCAACATCGGACGAGCGCTACTACCAACTGTTTATTTCACTCAACAAACCCTCCGATTTACAAGGTGAGCAACGTGCACCAGTGTCACGCCCCTTTCCCATGCAAGGCGATAAAAACAAATTTTGAAAAAGTTAACAGTACTATCTGCCTCAGTCAACACAGTTAAAATAGGTCAGTTTGGCACTGTGCAAAAGAATTGACGCTTCGCTTATACAAACATCTGAGTTCTTGCGGATGTAGAATGCTTCAAGTAACTATATGTTAGACCAACTAGCCCATCAGGCAGTCCTTCTGAAGTGCAAATAACTCAATGCTGTATCACTCTGTGTATCATAGAATGGGTTCCATGGGACACTATTTCTGCTCACATACAAGCTGACACCGCCACCCTCAGTGAGCTGTCACTAGCTGTGGAAGCAGATTCCCAAATTGACCCCCAGGGTGATTTCCTCTATCGCATTGAGATTCTCCACCGTAGCTAACGAGATTTAATTCCAACGTGTAGTTGGAATTAAATGAAACGCAACACCACCTCCAGGAGCAGGTGGTGTTGCGAAGACCCCGCGTAGGGGCCGCAGTTATTCCATCGGTCACCCATATGCCTGGCCGTAACATCTCCGTGGACCATTTGAGGATACATGCCACATTGCCTAGTTCGAGCGTCCGCGGCTACAATCAAACACCTGTTGTGGATATGTCCTGGTCTAAACCAGATGCGACGGTGCTAGCTGCAAACAGTGGGCCTTCATCCTACGGGACCACCTAACTATTATTTTTGGCTCTAGGGGACCAACCATTGAGCACTACTGATGTTCATCGCCTATACTGGCCTACATGTCCATGTTTCATAGTTTATGCCATTGGACGCACTTTCGAAATGAAAGACAAAAAAATATGAATATGATAGAGCACCTAATGCTTTTTGGTTCAAAACGTCACACTACACTATTAAGGGGCACGTGAATCCGTAGCTGTTTGTTTCTGCGTTGTTGGAAACGTAAGAAATAATAAAAGTACCCGTTGATTTGTGAGCTTTTTAGCGGATTTTGTGGCGAGAGGCCGGCATACATACTTTGAAAAAAAAAGGAAACTAAAAAAAACGCTTTACAGTTCATTTGTAGAGATCACCCAAATTCCGCATAAATATATGCATATTTCGTACGCGTTCATTCGAATTGTTTATAAGCAGTTCCGTGTATAGCATGTATGTTACACCTTGACGTCAGAGCACGTTGTAAGAAGTGCATTACAGAAACGGTCAAGTGCTATGTTGTAGTAGCATGCTGAGTGTTGACAAAAATTGCACCAAGTCCACTACAGCAGATATTTGGTTTCGAGCAGGTATTACCTTATTAGCAGACATAGATTAACGTCCGCTCACGCAAGGCAGGCGCATTTGGAAATCGCTTATGTAAGTCCAGCCTGCAGTAGACATCATTTATGTTTACTATGTGGTATTAGCAAATTATGTTGCGCTGCAAACATCTTGCTTTATCGGCTTCGTGTGTTTTGTGAATGTTTCACGGAATGAAACATGAATTTCTACATTCACCCTGGGTACCCTCTTTCCGTAGTAAACACCGCCCCTGTGAAAGCACTTTCCTGCTCCAGATGGTGAGACCGACAACACGGAGATAAAATTCACGAATAAACGATGGTATGATGACTACACAATGAAAAAAAATATATGTCCAGCCGTTGAAAATACGAAAACACCAAACGCTATCAATACATTGTCCACTCGACTATTTTAAGATATATTCGCGTGTTTTTCTTAGCCTCTATGCAATATTTGCATTTATGACAGCTTTAGAGTACAGTGGGTAATATTATGAAAGAATACGAGTTGCGCAATGCCGACGGTCCTCGTGTTTCTGTACATGTCTACACTCCACAGAATTAAAAAATGTTGATTACAATGTGACCATTTGGTATTCTTTCTCATAAACACCGTGGCTTACTTTTCTAGCAAACTCGAAAACTAAATATAAGATCAGAAGAGATAAATTGTAGCTCTTTATGATAATCTTAAGTAAATCACGAATGTTCAGCTAATAATATCACTATGCGTACAAATTTTATACTATAGAAATATGGTAAAATGAAAGATGTGTTCTGCTAGAAATCAGGTAAACATATATTTTGTTCGTGAATACTGCACATTTATTGCATGAAAATTGGTTCTGGTGCAGAAAGGCTGAAATAGGATTATTATCAAATTATTCTACGTCTATTTCCGGACGAAGGCTTCTCTCCTACAAATACTTTGTCCTCTGTCAGCTGAATGAATCATGTGTTTAAATTATTCTAATATTGCATCACCTAATACTTGGCTGACTTTGCATGCTCTTGGATTTCTTGAGAATGTCATTCTGATATTGATGTAGATCACCGGTTGTCTGCACGGGGCGGTCAAATTCTGAAAACCTCGCATTTTAATTCTTAACCTTAGCGTTACTTCGGATGGCCGATTGTGATCACGGGAAAGGTATGCCCCATGCCGTCGATCGCCCCGAGTAATACTCCCATGTTGATCTCTATTTCCAGGTTACACAAATCATTTCTTAGTCTTGTTTAATTTCGCCGACGTATACGAGGACGCTGGTTTTAGGATGCTAGGAAGCCGCAGGTTTTATTTTCTGCTCCAATTTGCTTCTTCTGTGACCGATCGAATACATTCAAATTTTATATGAGGCTATGATTATCATAGAGGTCCTTGTTGGCTGCAGTTTGTGGTGAATACTGTCTGTATACGCATGCACCTGATTTTTACTTCGGCGCACGTTTTCCTGAACCAATCAGTTGGCAGTTGGCACTCGTCCCGTGAATTCATGTCTGTGTATTTTGTGTCGTGCCATAATTGTCCATGTACATGTAGAATCAATGGAAGATATTTATTTCTCTTCTTTCAATGAATACAGCAGGCTGGGGCCATGCCTAAGCAGGACTGGCCAATCGTGTCACACATTTATTTTATTTATTTCAAAATGCTGCAAGCCAACAGCTTCGGCCCATGCAGAATGGACTATACAAAGCATGAAAATGCATTGTTGCACAGGATATGGCCGCTCAAGAGATTGACATAAATAAAACCACCAGGTCACGAGATGCGGCGAACACGAGCCAGTATTCAGGCATGGCGAGAAGTAGAAGTTGTGCTTGGGTCCGTCATCTTCTTGTCTAGTGCTCGTCTCTGCCGGTGGAGTTCTTTTTGTTCTAAAAGCCTTCTGTAGCATGTGACAAACTGGTGGAGGTGCGGGGTATCCCAGCCAATGTCCCACACGCCTCCTGGTAGCCCTGTCCCTGCAGTGACAACACCTGTTCACCGGGTCAGCCGAAGAATCCGAGGACTGCCCCTGAGCCTGGGCCTCATCCCGAGACGACGTCAGCGATACACCAAAGCGGTATGGAAGGCACTACTGCTGCTGCTCACTGTACGCTACAGAAAGTGCCAAAATCTTCCCAGGTTCCATCCTTGAGGACGTCGAAGACTGGTTGGCTAAGTTCGAACACGTCGCTGATTTCAATGTCGGGACCGATGCGAACAAGCTGAAGAATGTGCACTTCAGCCTGGAGGATGGCGCTCGTGCCTGGTACGGGAACCCCGCACTCTCTTGTCATGGAGCAATCAGTGTAGCATCATCGATGGGTCAAATCGGAGCTGCCGGAGGTAGTATCAACATCGACTCCCTCTGCGACCTCATCCGATCAGTGGTGCGCGACGAGCTGCAAGGAATTCAATGCCAGCGTCAACCTACTACGGGATCCATATTCAGCTATTTCAGGAACGAGGTACAGCATGCTCTGGAAGTCCCGTTTCCCAGTGAGGTCACACCACCTGTGCCGACGGAGCTGCGGCGCGCATCATACGCGGAAGCTGCGAGTCGGTATATTCCTGCGTCACGTGCACCCCACGCCTCACGATACACCTCCATCAGTACAACCGATCGAGCAGTTGGAGAACGGCCAGTCGCTTCAAAGAAAATCGGACGTCTGGCGCACACCGGAGAGGCGACTGCTGTGCTATCAATGTGGCGAAGCCGGACATGTGTACCGTGAATGCCCCTATCGCTGCCTTAGACTTCAGGGTTTTCCCGTGGAATCGGCGAAAGACCAAGAGCCATTGAAGAATACCTGTCTCAACAGCGCATGCCACTGCCCTTGCGAAAGCGGTCACGGTCACTGTCGACGAGACGGTTTTCGCCAAATTTCCGGAGCTCCCCAGTGGCCGCGCCGGGGCGTTCACCAAGACCTAGACAGGAAAACTAAAGACAGCGACCTTCCGGGGCGAGGCTGCTGATAATCGACGGGAGCAAGGCCTCCCAGCGACGTGACCAGGTACCAGCAGCGATTCGATAACAACTGAACTCGGAAGCCGACTGTCTTTAGATATACCTGTGGTGCTCGATGGTCACCATGAAGTCAGTGCGTTATTGGACACAGGGGCTGATTACTCGATCGTGAGCCGAAGTCTAGCGACACACCTGGAGAAAGAAGTTACGCCTTGGCACGGAACACAAATTCGTACTGCCGGCGGACAGGTAGTCACCCCACTCCAGTTCTCTCCAGTTGCCTTGTACTTCGCGAATGTTCGCGAGACGTCATCATGGGAATTGACTTTCTACGGGAATATGGCGCTATTATCGACCTGCAGGAACGCACTGTGACCTTCTCGACAGAGAGAGCATCAGACAAAACCGACGACAGCCATCTCAGCACGTTTCCCGTTTATGCCAACAGCTTCGCGTTACCCTCGCGTTCGAGTGTCCTCGTTGATGTCCTGAATGACAAGTTACGTGACGGTGAGGCAGTCGCTGACGGCAACTTGTCGCTCTTGCTCACAATAGGTATCTGCGCCGCTCGCAGCCTCGTCACGCTTCGTGACGGACGTTCTACGCTGCTTGTGACGAATTTTAGTAATTAGTACCGTCACCTTTTTCGTCGCAGTGCCATCGCTCTCACCGACCCCATAACGGACATAGCTGAAAGTGTTACGTCTGTGTCAGTGGACAATGATCTCCAATCAAAACCGGGGGCCGTGAGTACATCACTGGATAAATTAGACATAAATTCGATCCTACCGGAGTAGCAACCGAATAGCGCTGCATGAAATGCTGCTTCAATTCCAAGAATGTTTCGCCTCGTCCTCTAAGGTGCGTCAAACGCCCATCACGAAACACCGAATCATTACGTATACCGACGTCTCGCCCACAAAACAACAGCCTTACCGAGTTTCGGCCAAAGAACGTGCCGCGATACATACACAAGTCGAAGACATGCTTCAGGACGATGTACGCAGCCTTCCAAAGTCTCGGGTCATCGCCGGTCTTCCTCGTAAAGAAAAAGGACGGAATACTACGTTCTTGCGTTTACTACAGGCGGCTAAACAGCGTGACTAAAAAAGACGTCTATCCACTGCCCCGCATCGATGATTCACTCGACAGACTGCGACGCGCCAAGTATTTTACATCGATAGAGTTGAAAAGCGGATACTGGCAAATTGAAGTTGATTAATGAGATCGTGAGAAAACTGCCTTTGTTACACTGGATGGCCTGGATGAATTCAAAGTGCTGCCCTTCGACTTGTGTTCTGCACCTGCGACATTCCAAAGAATGATGGACACTGTTCTCACTGGCCTGAAGTGGCATACTTGCCTCGTTTATCTTGATGACGTCGTCGTATGTTCGGCGACCTTTGAGGAACACCTGAATTGTCTGAAGACTGTGCTGGACGCGCTCCGCGCCGCTAACGTCACGCTGAAGCCAGAGAAATGCTACATCGGTTATAAAGAACTGAAGTTTCTCGGCAATGTTGTGAGCGCGGGTGGCGTTCGGCCTGACCCTGACAAGACCACCGCCGTAGCCTCGTTTCCTGTTCCCCGTGACAAGAAAGCATTCCGTCGCTTTATGGGGCTCTGCGCATACTATCGCCGCTTAATCGCCAATTTTTCTAGGACTGCCGATCCCCTGACTCACGTCACACGAGAAGATATATTATTTGTCTGGAATGAAGAGCAGGACGCGGCTTACACCCAGCTACGGGAGCATTTGCAGACACAACCAACTCTTGCTCACTTTGACGACGGCGCTGATACTGAAGTCCATACCGACGCCAGCAAAGTGGGTCTTGGCGCCATCCTGGTTCAACACTAAGAGGGCACAGAGCGCGTGATTGCTTACGCCAGCCGTACTCCTTCACGCGCAGAAGGAAACTACTCCACCTCAGAGAAAGAGTGCCGTGCAGTGGTATGGGCGACCATGAAGTTTAGGCCTTACCTCGGCGCTCGCCCCTTCAAAGTAGTGACCAACCATCATTCATTGTGCTGGTTGACCAATACACGCGATCTCGCTGGGCGACTCGCACGGTGGAGCCTTCGTCTGCAAGAATTCGATATGACCATCGTATACAGATCAGGCCTCAAACACGAAGATGCTGATTCGTTGTCACGTGTACCCACCGAAGTTTGTGATCCGGACGCTGAGGATGACAGCGGATTCATTGGGGTACACACCGCCACGGACTTGATCGCACGACAGCGCGAGGATGCCCAAATGTGCGCAATAATCGAAAACATCGAAGGGCGCAACTCTCCCATACCACGATGCCTTTCTCGCAGTCTCTCGTCCTTCTGCCATCGAAGTGGTGTCTTGTATAAGAAAGGCTCGATCAGCAACGGCAAACGTACCTTCTCGTCATACCTACTGACATGCGCGGCGTCATTCTTCTTGCCTGCCATGACGAGCCCACATCTGGTTATTTAGGCTCCTCACGAACCCTCGCCAGAGTTCGACAGGCGTACTACTGGCCCACACTTTCTACATCTGTAAAACGCTACGTCAAAAGTTGTCGTGAATGTGAACGCCGCAAATCCCCGCCACTGAAGCCGGCGGAGCTGCTGCAACCGATGGCACCACTTAGGGCACCATTCGATCAAGTAGGAATGGATTTATTCGGCGTTTTTCCATTTTCATCCGCCAGGAACAAACAAGTGGATTGTAGTAGCGACCTACTACTTAACCAGATGCGCTGAGACAAGAGCTCTACAACGCGCTACGGCTGCCGATGTTGCCTAGTTTTTTATAGACCAGATCGTTCTTCGACAAGGAGCCCCGTCGTACCTGATCATTGACAGAGGCACAGCTTTCACGGCCCAGCTGATTGACGACATATTCAAGCTAAGCTACACGAGTCGCTTACTGCGCTTAGTCAAGCTGCAATATCCGCAGATTTTTCTCCGTCTCCCCCTTTTTCACCGATGTTCTTGTTCTGGTGAAAATAAACAATGACTGACTGACTGATCGCGAGACCACTGCATATCATCCGAAGATAAATGGGTTGACGGAACGATTGAACAAAACCATCGCCGACATGTTATCCATGTACACAGATGTACAACATAAGACGTGATATCAGGTTCTATTGTACCTAACATTTGCGTACAACACTGCCATCCACGAGACAACGCGATTCACGCCGTTTCGTCTTATCTATGGCCGTGAGGCTCGGGACATGCTGGATGCGATGATTCCACACGATTACGACGCGTTGCCCACTCCTGACGCTGATCAATTTACACAGTACGCCGAAGAAGCTCGTCAATTGGCACGCCTACACATCACGCAACAGCAAAGTGTAGATGCACGCCGCTACAATCTTCGCCCTCGCTAAGTGGAATACTACTCGGACGATCAAGTGTAGGTGTGGACGCCGGTGCGCCGCCAGGGGTTGTCAGAGAAACTGCTCCGTCGCTACTTTGGACGCTACAAAGTGCTGCGTCGTCTTAGTGACGTCAACTACGGGGTTCTCCCGGATAGTGCCATATCGCCCCAGCGTCGAAGGCACCACTCGTTGATTGTGCACGTTGTACTACTCAAGCCTTATTTCGCGCGATAGTGCGACAACGTCTGAACTTTATCAGTTACTTTCTTTTTTTTCTCCCCTCATCCCCACTTGTCCATACTTTCTGGTCGTTCCGTTTTTTATAAATGCGAAGCATTTCTTGCCGGCGGCTCTGTCCGTCGCTCCCGCGTCCCACACCCCTACAGCGCATGCGCGTCCCCCCCCCCTTTCTCTCCTCTAGGAATCCGGAGCGGCGCGCTCGACAGGTGGTGCGACAGCTTCATAGTCCGCTGGGGGCGCCACGGTAGTTGCGCGGTATGAAAAAGTTGCCGCGATGAGCGCTCGGGCCGCTGCCACGAAACCATCTCCCGCTCAAGCTAACCATCACCCCGCTGCTTCGCATCCGCACATGGTTCCCTTTAGCGGGAGATGGAGTATTTTTTTTTAAATTTCCCTCTACCTACGTCGACTAGCACTAGCATCGGGACGATCCCCGTTTTTGTCCAGAAAGGGGAAATGCCACCAAGTCACGAGGTGCGGCTAGCGCGAGCCTGTATTCAGGCAAGGAGAGAAGTTTTTGGGTCATCCATCGTCGTGGCTAGTGCATGTCTCCACCGGTGCAGGACTTTTTGTTATAAAGGTCTTCTTTACGACGGGACAATATATCTATATATATTGAGAGCATTATTCATACGTTTCATATTCTAATCTGTACATACTCATCATCATTGTTTTGGGGCCTGGTGGTGTGGCTCTCTCTCCAGAGAAAAAAGAAGTCTGGCTGCCTAAATCTCGTCTCACATCTGGTTGAGTGTGCTGTCCGGTTCCTACGTCTTATCGGTGTCCGTCTCTCTCCAGCGTCACCTACGAAATTCCTCCATGCAGTAGGATCCTGGTAGCTCCGCGTGGTTCGCCTCTTTTACCAACTGCACTCGACCATCCTCAAGACCAGCAGGCAATGACCGCGACAACCACCTTGCCTGCTCTGACTGGAACACCTTCTTCCACGGTCACAACTCCTCAGAAGGATCCACTAGTGTTTGCTGGACTTCACGGTCACGACTTTGAAGACTGGTTAGAGCAATACGGGCGCCTGAGTGACTTTAACCACTGGAACGAGTCCGCAAAACTTGCGCACGTCGCCTTCTACCTAACCCACGTCGCAAGAACTTGGTTTTACAACCATGAGCTTGATTTCGTCAACTGGAGCATGTTTAAACACCACCTACGCCAGATTTTTATGAAGTCTTCTGTCCGCTCATATATCGCCAAGAAGAAGCTTGCTGAGCGCCTTCAGCACTCGGGCGAGTCGTACATTTCATACATAGAGGACATCCTCGCCTTCTGCCGCCGCGTGAACACCTCGATGGCAGAGAGTGACCATGTACGCCACCTGCTCAAGGGTATCGGGACACTGGCATTCAATGGTCATGTAGTGATGAACCCTACTACGGTCGCAGACATCATCAGTACGTGTCAGCCCCTCGATGAGCTCAATATGATTCGCCTACACTCTGACACGGATCCTTAAGTTTCCAGGCGTCCAACGACAGGGAGCTACGTGCCCTGATTCGCTCCATCATCCGTGAGGAACTACACGCCCAAGCTTCGTCAACCCCTCCTGAGGTCCACATGACGCCTTCTGGTGGAGGCCTCCGCCATAGCTTGAGGGAAGAGATAGCTGCCGTGACATGCCCGCAAGTCCCGAGCCCGCACCCCATCCGTACGCCAACTTACGCTTAGGTTACCTCTATAGTACCGCACTCCTAGAAGCTACCAAAGTAGGCATCTGCACCGCACGAGTCCGTGAATCCTATCACTACAAGACCACCAGCTCTTCCATATTCCAACGCATGGAGCCCACTTCGGCCTTTTTGCTACTATTGCGGCATCCGTGGCCACACTGCAAGGTTTTTCCGACGCCGTGAGCAAGATGAAAGGCGTGGCTATGACATGTTTGAAAGCGATAAGTTGTCTGGCCCTGTACCACAACGTCGGCGTTCTTACTACGATTATTATCCAAGACATTCCCCATCTCCGCAGGAAGTCAACGCTGCCAGTTCATTGCGTTCCCGGGCCGTCGCTCTCCATCACCGATGTGGCGCTCCTCTTCCCCTCTGCATGGTCCTCCGATCACTGCCCGGAAAACTAAATTGTGCAGCTTCAGGAGGGAAAGCTGCATCCTTTGGACGACGCGAAACTCCTCCGGCACGCCCGTCAAATGTACTTTTGGTGTTTGTTGAAGGTGTACGGATTGACACGGGTGACATCGCTTTCCGTTATTAGTACTGATTTGTGTTCCCGATTGCCAAAAGACACCATATAATGGCCCTCCCTTTCAATGCGCTGTTGTTGTTCAGCCCTCCGGTGTTTGTACAGCACGTGTTTTCATTGATGGCATCCTTCACCACATTCAGTTTGTCATGCTATCTTCGTGTACCTACGCGATTATTTTGGGATGGGACTTCCTGTCCTGCGCTTCAGGTTTCATCTCTTGCCATCAGCGCAATATTCACACCGAATCTTCGTCCGCTGTCGATGCTCACCGCCTACGTTCCGTCACGTCTACCGAGTGTTTCGTTCCCGCGGGCATTAAGCATATTTTAACGCTGACTTCCGACACTATTGTTAATGGTGATGTGTTCCTTACACTGAGCAGTCACTGCACTTCTGGTGGGCTTAGCATTACCCCTTGCCTGGTGAAGTTTCAGGACGGTAGCGCGTTCTTGACTGTTCATAACCCTACTTCTTCGCCAGTTGTGCTCTCACCTGGCACCACTGTGACCTGCTTTAGTGACACCGAACATCTTTCGCTGGTACCCCTTCACACCGAATCACCACCACTGTCTACAACAACTGATGATCATGATCCTGCCCCCGCGATAAATCCCGATCTAACTTGAGCGCAGAAAGAAGTCTTTTTGGCCCTACTGAAAAAATGCAGCGACTTGTTTGAGGTTTACTCCAAGATTGCGGGGGCATTTCCGTCGCAGTGCATCGCATCGAAACCCAAGCGAGTTGGATTGTACGCCGCCGCCAGTATCGCGCGTCTTCTGCAGAAAGGAAAATCATTGCGGAAAACGTTGATGACATGCTTAAAAGAGGCATCGTTCGGCAGAGGCAGTATACGGGATGAGGAGAACCGCGTTTGTGCCCTGTGTACGAGCTACTGTTTAATAAAAGCTCTTCTTCCTGTTATTACATGGCTGTCTTTGACGCAAATCTTGTTGCCAAGATGATGTTCTAAGCGACCACTGTGATCCATGCGCTTGTTACTTTTTGTTCGTGCAGTGCCTCCACTATTTTTTCAATGCTAGCCAGATGTGGCCGATCCAACGGCTCACTTCTCTCTCCGATTAGCCTTTCCTACTCTCCTGTGTTGCTAGCGCTCGCGCTTGCTTTACGGTCGTGGGGTAGAGTACCCTTTCGGTGGTGCCTCACGACGGAAGTCGGAGGAAGTAATCTTCACAGAAGCGTAAAGTGTTACCGCATCTCCTGCGGAACAGCAGCGGCGCGCGCTCAGTGGCTAAGACGCATGCGTGACGCAAGCCGACGTACCCTCCGGGTAGGGTCCCATCGCGGCAAATCACTGAACTAAGGCGGACCAGCGGCTCCCAATGCGTAGCGGGCGATTGCACAAGTATGATCATGATGATAAATTTTTTATTGAAAATAAAGAAAACCTTGGCTTACGGGAAGACATGGTCAGGTACCTAGTCCGGGACACCGTTGACAAAAGCCGCTGCCCATGCTCTTTCGATGAGGGCTCGTTGCTCTTCGAGGTCCGAGCTAGACAGGGCCGCCTCCCAGACCTCCCACGTTGGCTGATTTATTATGGCAAACCTTCTATTTTTCTGACAAGCCCATACCATATGGTGCAAGTCTGCGTTTTGGCCACAAAATTTGCACTGCGCCGAAAAAGACTCGGGCTCTATGGCGTGAAGCCTAGATAGATTATTAAATGACATTGTTTATAGCCGACGGCGGTGAAACTCTTCTGATTTAATAAAACCCCTAGCGCGCCGCGGCAGTGTGTGCCTCTCAAGGCGCAGATGCTGTAGTATCTCTGAGTATGTTGCTAACGGAGAGGGGGAGCCCAAGTCAGCAAAGGAGCACGTAGAAGGATCCCAGGTAAGAAAAGCTCGGGCCGAAGCATGAGCTCGTTCGGTTCTGTCAACCCCCTCGTGACCTGGTACCCATATCAGCTGCTTCGGTGCAGCTCGAGTCTTAGATTGACTAAGAATTTTGCATGCCAGCGGCGTGATTGTACCAGGCATATAGTTTCTGTAAGCCACCTGCGAATCTGTAAGAATGTATTCTGACGCGGAGTGTGTCGCTGCTAGGGCTATCGCCACTTTCTCCACAGCCAAGGTTTCCCCGTCACGGAGTGAAAGCCCGTGTGCACCACTGATATTGTCGATATCCCCTTTAAAGGGCCCGCAGCATCCACGAAGAAGGCTCCTTCCTTTTCTAAAATAGGACTTGTTTATCATCTTGCTCCGTGTGACTCATCTGGCTTGATGATGCTCCGGGTGCATGTTTTTAGGCAGCGGAAGCGTGAAGAACTTGTGTCACAACTCCCGAGGATTATCTTGTCGTCCTACCACTTGTTGTGGAAAGCAGATGTTCAAATCCTCCAAGACCCAGCGGCACGTCTTGGTTGTGGCCAATCCCATTACCTGGCTTGTAAGATGGGCGCTAATCAATTCATCAGCCGTATTGTGTACTCTCAGTTGTAGCAGACGCTCCGTAGATATTTTCATGGGCAGACCAAGCGCCTTTTTATAAGCAATTCGAAAGATAACGTCCATGTGGTTTAGATCGCTCTTCCTTATCCGAAGGTACGGGGTCACGTGCACTATTCGGCAGAGGATGAACGCCTGCACTTGCCTAAGGGTGTCCTTTTCTTGAATACCCCTCTTCTTTGTTGCGATCCCCGATGACATACGGTCGACTTGCTGACACACCGTTCGGATCTTAGTGATTACGACTGCCTTCACGCCGTTGTTGTTAATGAGCAGCCCCAAAATACTTAGTGTCTCCACCTCGGGAATAGGTGTGTCGTCGATCGGGATTTCCAGCGGTGCAGTATCCCCCTTACGGCGCAAGACGACGAGCTCCGACTTGTCCGGGGAACAACGCAGTCCGCATTCTGCTGCATAGTTTTCAATTGTGGTGGCAGCCTCCTCGATGACCCCCTCCATCTGTCCCAAGCTGCCCTCCGTTGTCCATATGGTTATATCGTCCGCGTGAACAGCATGACGAATTCACTTTACGGCATTCAGTTTTTCTGGCAGGTGCATGAGGGCAACGTTGAAGAGCAGTGGAGAAATAACTGCTCCCTGAGGCGTACCCCGCGTGCCCATGAGTATCGGCTCGGACCTCGTGTCGCCAATCTTGATGTGGACTTGCCTATCTTGCAGGAAGTCCTTGATGTACGCTTTGCGCAATGAGTACCCTGTAGATTTTCCAGAATATTGGGGTGTTTCGAGTTGTCGAAAGACCCCTTAAGATCCACCGCCAGTATGTCCCTACTGTTGCGCTTGCGCAGGGGATCGATCACTTCCATTTTCAACTGTAGTAATACGTCCTGAGTTCACAAGTGTGCCCGAAACCCGAACATCGTGTGAGACAGAAGGTCTTGGTCTTCGAGATACGCAGATGGGCGCAGTTGCACCGCCTTCTCCATAAGCTTCCCAGCGCACGATGTAAGCGAGATTGGCCTCAGGTTATTGATGTTCACCTCTTTTTCAGGCTTGTGAATGAAGCTTACGTCAGCCAGCTTCCACGCCCTGGGTAGCTTTCCATTTCTCCAGCAATCGTTGATGTATTCCGTGAGATGTTCGAGCGTCTATCGATTAAGATTGGCAAGCAAACCCACCGTCACATTGGCGTTACCTGGTGCCGTGCTCCGCCTCATGGCCATAAGCGCCGCCTGTATTTCTTCGACCTCGATCTCCCGATGGAGGTCCGGATTCTCCATACCTTCATACTCCCTCACTGGCTCGTTGTCTTTCATTATACAGATATATTTGCTCGTGAGGGTGGCAACCAACTATTAATCCGTGCCCGCGAAGCCGTGCAGGGCTCTCGTGAGGTTACGTTGCTGCTCCCCGCACGACTTGGTGGGCTCTATCAAACATCTAAGAATACTGTTGCCACGCCGCCTTGGTGCCGAGGCTGCCTTTCAAGGAGTCACATTTCGCCAACCAATCTTTCTTTGGCCAAAGTCCATGGATACTCCTCCGCTTGCTACGTTAATTCCGCGATCTTGATCTCTTCCACCGCCGCGTTAGACCTCTTCTCGCCTACCTATATGTAGCAGGTGGCTGTCGACAGCCGGAACTTCTTGAGGTCTGGAGCGTACTCGTAAAGCAATCCCTGACTCCCAGAAATGACTTGGCCTACTCATCATACTTTTCAATGGGGGTGGTAAGCGCAGGATCTTCCGCCTTTCGGAACAATGACCAGTCCATGAGCCTGCCCTGCCATCCCGGTGTGCGATGCTTATTGTAGTCCAGACAGATCTTGAGAATGCAGTGGTCACTCCCCAAGCTCTCCTGCGTGTTATGACATTCATAATCTCTCGCTCCATTAATCAAAGAGAGATCTGGGCACGTATCTCTCGAGGCACGGTTGCCAATCCTCGTCGGATTCTGTGGGTCCGTAAGAATCGTGAAATCTACGTCTCAGATGGCCGCAGCGAGTTTCCTGCCCTTAATATTGTGACACTCTTACGTGCGTTCCGGGTTTACACCTTAAAAGGATTTGCGGCATCCAAGAGGGGTGGAGGAAGAAGACGATGTGCGGCTAGCTAGCTGAATCTCAATCGGCACTCAGCTGACCCAGGCCGTCGCGACTCACTCTACTTGGCTTATTAATAAAGCCCTTTTCTTGGCGTAACAAAGTGGTGGAGTGTGCTGGGTACGACACTACATACCACGGAGCCGCAACATCTCGAACTTCGCCGCAGCCGCCGTCTTGCCGGTCTCTCGCCAACGACGTTCATCATGTCTCAGGACGGAAGTGGACAAATGCCAGCGCCAGGTGTACCACCTCAAAGGTCAACGCCAGTTCGACCGTTGCAGCACTACATGGAACCACGCTCGTTCGCGGGAAAAGCGGGCGAAGATGTCGTTGAGTGGCTGACACACTACGCACGGGTGAGCCGCTACAACCGTTGGGACTCTGTCACTCAGCTTGAGTATGTCGTACTGTTTCTGAGTGAAACAGCGCTGATGTGGTTTTAAAATCACGAATACTCCCTGACAACATGGGGGCGCTTCGTTGAAGAAATTAAGAAGTGTTTTGGAGACTCCTACGCCAAACAGAAGCGCGCGGAGCGAACCCTAGCTCAAAGAGCTCAGACTCCTGGAGAAACGTGCACTACGTACATCGAAGAGATCCTCAAGCTGTGCAAAATAGTGAATTCACAGATGTTGGAGGAAGACTGAGTCGAACATCTCCTTAAGGGAATTGCAGAAGTTGTTTACAATTTCCTTATAGGCAGGGAACACGTTGATTCCGTCTCAGATGTCGTACGTCACTGCCGTACGTTTGAGACATTGAAGACTCGTCGCATTGCGCCAAAATTTGGACGACTGGCAAATGTGACAACCGTTGCCAGCGTCGATGAGAGCCCATCCGCCGATCTTTCATCCACTATACGACAGATCGTGCCTGAAGAACTGCGGCGACACGAGGTACTTGCGTGCGGCGTCATGCAACAACCTGCTGTCTATTCCCCGCAACACACGGCGCCTGCAGCATCGTGCGCTCCGTGGCAACCGTCGGTATGTGTCACGGACATCACCCACAGAGGAGCTCCATGGCCTCGTGAAGGCACATTTACGCCCGAACAACGACGAGAACACCCTCGCCCCGGCAGGTTTCCACGCAGACCAACTGTTCCTCCTGTTCAGAAGGTTCTGCCACTTCACTCGGTCACACGACCCCCCACGGCTGAGCGCTTCGAGGAGCCGTTCATCGATCGTCGTTTACCTGTGTGCTACAGCTGCGGCGACTTGGGCCACATTACCAGGTACTGCAATCGCCGCCAACCACCGAGGTTCGACCGATCTACGATGTCAAGGCGGTACCGCGATCCACTTGATGAAACGTACTCACGATCGTACACAGATCCAGGAAGAAACCCTCGCCAGCACCCGGTGACGCTGCGGAACCGTTCTCCAGCATCCGATCGCAGCCTGACACCACCACCCGCTCCTCGCCTAAGCCGGTCGCCGTCTCCCCGGCGTCGCTACTCTCGCCAACGACGGAAAACCACCTCCGGAAAACTAGTCAGCGCGGCCGTTGGAGGTGAGGTCGCTGGTGAATCTTCGATGTCGACAGAGATACCTCCACCCATTTTTATGCTTAAGAATAAGGTGTCTGTACTGATTGACGGAGTTTCAACAGTGGCCTTAGTGGACACGGGAGCCACAGTTTCAGTGATGAGTCTTGTATTTAAAAGCCTCCTAGGACGAAAAGTGATGTTTCGCTGGGACCGGGCTGATGCGTTTCGTGGAGTGAGTGGGGAGTTGTTACATCCTGTCAGGGTTTGCAATGTGGACGTTATCTTGGGCGGTCAAATCTTTAACGTGGAGTTCGCAGTTCTGTCTCATTCTACGCATGACATAATCCTGGGCTTTGATTTTTTGAAATTCTGTGGTGCCACTGTCGACTGCAGAACAGGAGAAATTAGTGTAGATACGAGCTTTTCGGCCGCGTTTACGGAAGGCCCACCAAATCACGAAAGTGTGCTTTGTGTATCCAGTGATACAGTAGTGCCTCCGTTGTGTGCTGCGTGTGTTTCAGTCACCTGTTTCCCTATCACCGACGTAACGTTTGACGCGACCGTCGAGCCCAGCTGCATCAAGAGGAATGTGCTGATACCGTATTGCACGCTGTCAGTTGTTCACGGACGCACAGGCTTATGGACCGTAAACTGTTTCAGTGAACCTGCAATACCACCACAGGGTCTGAAACTTGCCGCCTACCATGAAGATCAAGTGCAGTCACTAGCCATTCTTACAGAAGCCCCTGATTCTTCGGATGAACGCCATTTCGTTAATGCATGCCCTCCAGCGGACTCCTCCATTCTAACCATGGTGAACAAGTCACTCAGCACTAACCAGCGTCAGGAAGTGGCGAATATTCTGGTAAAACACGCCGGACTGTTTGACTTTTCACAGCAACAGGGGCCACCATCGTTTCCCCCTTCTGGAATACACCATCGCATAGATACGGGATCTGCCCAACCATTACAGAGTCTCACCATCGGAACGCAAGGTGATCAACGATCAAGTCCGCGAAATGCTAAATAAGAATGTTATCCAAGAATCCTGTAGTCCGTGGGCAGTGCCAGTGATCCTGGCTAAAAAGAAAGATGGTACATGGCGATTTTGTGTTGACTACCGTCGCCTAAACACCATCACCAAAAAGAACGTGTATCCACTTCCACGTATTGATGATGCCATCGACTGCCTTTCATCAGCACCTTACTATTTGTCTGTCGACTTGAGGTCGGGGTACTGGCATATTCCTGTGCACAAGGCAGACACGGAGAAAACGGAATTTGTCACACCAGACGGACTTTTTGAATTTAATGTGATGCCGTTCGGGCTGTGTAATGCACCTGCGACTTTCAAGCGCTTCATGGACAACATCCTGCGTGGTCTGAAGTGGGAAGTGTGCATGTGCTATCTAGACGATGTAGTGATTTTCGGGCGCACGTTCAGTGAGCACAACGCACGTCTCGACCTTGTGTTAGACTGCTTGGAAAAAGCAGGCTTGGTGCTCAACTCGAAGAAATGCCATTTTTAGAGCGCGAAACGCTGGTTCTGGGCCATCTAGTGGACAAGGACGGCATACGACCCGATTCAGCGAAGACTGCTGCTGTTAAAGCCTTCAAGCAACCTCGCTCTGTAAAAGAGCTATGCAGCTTCCTGGGCCTTTGCTCCTACTTCCGCCGGTTTATTCGTGGGTTTGCCAACATCGCGTGTCCACTGACATGCCTCCTCCAGAAGGGCGTTCCCTTTGAATGGACCCCTGCATGTGAAGCCAGTTTTCGTGAGCTGAAGTTTCTTCTGACGTCCCACCCCATGCTCCGACACTTCGATCATGCGGCTCCCACGGAAGTTCATACGGACGCTAGCGGTATTGGCATCGGCGCAGTCCTGGTTCAACGCGTCGACACCAAAGAACAGGTCGTCGCCTATGCTAGTCGCTCCTTTAGCAAGTCTGAGCGGAACTACACAGTCACAGAGCAAGAATGTCTTGCAGTGATTTTCGCGGTACAACGCTTCCGGTCTTACCTGTACGGGCGGCCCTTCACTGTGGTGACAGACCATCATTCTCTATGCTGTCTAGTTAACCTCCGTGATCCATCAGGCCGGCTTGCGCGTTGGACACTTCGCTTACAGGAATATGATTTTACCGTTTCTTATAAAAGTGGCCGACGGCACGCCGACGCTGACTGCCTCTCGCGTCTGCCGCTTCCGACAACGGACTGCGACGCGGACAACTTCGATCGCTATATCGCATCGTTGGAGCCAGGATTTCCTGATATTAATACCTTCTAGGTCGAGCAGCGAAAGGACAGAACTTTAGAGCCACTTCTCATTACCACAAGGAAATCAGCACCATCCTCTCGTTTCTGCGTTCGGGATGGGGTTCTGTACAAAAAGAACTATTCTACTACAGGCCCACGATATCTCCTCGTGTTCCCGGAAAGCCTCCGTGTATCCATCTTGCGCGCTATGCATGACGACCTTACGTCTGGTCATTTGGGATCTGCGCGAACGCTCTACCGAGTCCAAGAAAGGTTCTACTGGCCTAAAATGCGTCAGACGACCGACCAGTACGTATCCAGCTGCAACGAGTGTCAACGTCACAAGCGTCCGATGAGCGCTCCGCCTGGTCGACTACATCCAGTGCCAGCCCCAAGCACTTCGTTCGAGCAAGTCGGCATCGACCTTCTCGGACCTTTCCCGCGGTCATCTGATGGGAATCGCTGGATTGTCGTGTGTACCGATCACTTGACGCGCTACTGTGAGACAGCTTCTATACCATCGGCTACTGCAACCGAAGTCTGTATTTTTCTGCTGCGTTTCGTTATTCTGCGACACGGACCTCCTAGAGTCATCATCAGCGATAGTGGACGGCAGTTCACTGCAAACGTGGTCCGAAGAGATGCTTCGTCTATGTGCTTCAGATTTTCGACATTCCACGCCGTATCATCCCCAAACAAATGGCCTGACGGAACGCACCAACAGAACGCTTACTAACATGCTGTCCATGTATGTTGCGTCAGATCATACGAACTGGGACAGCGTGCTGCCTTTCATTACTTACGCATTTAATACCTCACAGCATGAAACTACGGGCTACAGTCCCTTCTTTCTTCTATATGCTCGTCTGCCTCGTTACACGCTAGACACTATCTTGCCGTTTTCAAGCCACGATAATCTTTGTATATCCGAGACCGTCTCTCTTGCTGAAGAGGCCCGACGACTTGCTTCTTTACGCACTCTTGTTTCCCAAGAACGCTCGAAGGAACGCTACGACCGTCGACGCCGACACGTGATATATGACCCCGGTGACTTAGTGTGGCTGTGGAAACCAACAAGAAAACGTGGTTTATGTGAAAAACTGCTGGCCCACTATGTTGGACCCTATGTTATTACTGATCGTGTGAGCGAATTGACCTACCGCATAGCACGCCTCACATCAAATGGCCGTCGGTCAGCAAAGACTGAAGTTTCGCATGTCGCCCGCTTAAAGCCCTTTATCTCTAGACAACCTGTTTGATTTGCCCGGTGGGCTTCGTCTGCGCGGAGGGCAATGTAACGCTCTTACGTGCGTTCTGGGTTTACACCTCAAAAGGATTTGGGGCATCCAAGAGGGTGGAGGAAGAAGGCGACGTGTGGCTAGCTAGCTTAATCTTCAATCGGCACTCAGCTGATCGAGGCCGTCGCGACTCACTCTACTTGGCTTATTAATAAACGCCTTTTCTTGGCGTAACAATATCCTCCTTACTAGAACCCCACAAAAAGCTATACGCGTTAAAATCCCCCACAAGGATAAGAGGGGCTGAGTATGCCAATTCCGCTCTTTTGGAAAATCTCGTCAAAAGAAGCACCTTTTCGGTCGACTATATATGTTCAATACATACGCACTTTTGCTATTACTTACGTTCGGTAAGAGCTGAATAAAAGTGTGCTCCACCTGAGTGGCTAACTCCAGTTCAGTTGTGACAGCCGTGCAATCCATCTGCACCAGAATGCAAGTGGATGTGTTGGTTTGATGTGCGCTGTAAGGTCTAAGTTTGGCTTCCGTGTTTACGTCCTGCAGTGCGATGATATATGGTAACTTTTCCCACGATTCAATGTATTGCTGCAGCGATTCACTCTTCCTCTTAAGCCACCTGCAGTTCTACTGCAAAATCTGCAACTTAGGAGGGCGGGCCATGTTGAATACTCAAGGACCCCACGCCTGGTGTTTCCACTCCGGTGTCGGGCTAATCGTCAGCTCCAAGCTGCCTGTTACCCATCCGGCCAGTAAGTTTAGGAACCTTTGCCCGCGTGCAACCCGCAAGCGCCTGAAGTTTACGATCAATTCTGATTTCAAAGGCCTGTAGCTTAATCAGATGGGGCTCCAAGATTCCCTGGAGGACCCGCTCTACGGCGCCATGACTGCCCCTCTCAATAGCTCCTTGAACGCTTCTCTCAATAATAGTTTGTAGAGTTCTCTCGTTACTGGCCTGTATATTTTGCGCTATGCAAGCCTCCAAACGCGGAAGCTCCCTCTGCAAACAGCGCTCCACATCTGCCTCAATCCTAGCTTCTTCCTGTGTGACAGCGGCCTGTTTATCGGTCTTCCTCGCCCCTACGTCACGGTTTTCTTCTTCCCGTTTTTCCTCAACCTGAGTAGCAGGGGCCACTGTCTGCTGAGTGGGAGGGAGGGAAGCATCCTCCTCCATTGCAGACTCCGCAGGCGTTTTTGGCATGCCTGTACCCCCTGCGACCTACTTTGCGAGTTCCTGCCTTAATCTATTATTTTCTTCCTCGATTTTCTCAGCAGCCAACGTGGTAGACGAGGAAGCGGCAACCTCGGCCCAGCTCACCTTGCTGCCCGTGGTTTTCGCTGACCCGGCTCCAGTTCCGGCTCCTCCAATTTTTGCGAATGTCAGCTGGACGACTGCTTCCGTGAGGTCCCTGCCGGGAGGCCCCCGTTGCAGCCCTCGTTTCTGGTAGCGGCGATGGAGCCGCGACCTGCTTCTGAGTTTGCGTTCCAGGCCTCGAATCCTTCCGGGCCCTTCTGGCGTGACGCTTGTTGCTGGATTTCCCTCCGCCTGGCTTCCGCCCGGCTCCCACCTATTTCCTGTATTTCCAGGTGCAGTCCGTGGAGCCCGTGAGATGGGGGCCCCCGCAGACTAGGCATTGGGGCTGGCACTCGTCCCCCTCCTCTGGGGTGACCGATTGGCAGGCTCGGCAGCGATGATCCCGCGGATTAGGGTAGACATCCACCCTATGTCGCACTGTTCCACATAAAGTACAAGCTGGTGTTGTCTTCCGGTAGAGGTACACCAGCACAGCCTCTTCGCAGTAGAATACGTTGAACGGCACCTTGCGGCCCTCGAACGTTATCGCTGGCGCGTTAGACTGTCCTAACTGACACCCACCACGGGAGCCTCTCGCGAGTAAATAGCTTCAGAAATATCCGGGGCTTCCGACACCTACGGATCCGCTTGAATTACTCCACGGCACGTGTTGTCCGTCATCTTGAGATAAACTTGCACTGCTTGAAATCGGCCGCCAATCCACAGACTCTCGACAGCAAGGACGTGCCTAATGAACTGTGCGTCCCGAATTCCAACAATAATTATGTTATGATCCCACGCCGGCCAAATAGAGAGTGTCTGTGACGAGCTTGGGACTCCGACAGCAACATATATGGCTTCTCCGATTTGATTGCTGCCCTTGAAATTTGACAAATTGAGTGTTACCTGGGTTTTACGGCGGCAACAGCCTCTTACGTACCGAATTTACGTACCACCTTCGGTTTCCAACGCTTCGGTTGAAGCGTTTTCCCTGGCGTCGATGTGGTGACGTGGCCGTGCATAGCATCCCCACCGCCCAACGATTCCTGCTGGTAAGAGCTAGCACGCGTCTCAGCCGCTCGTTCTCGCGCTTCTAACTTCTTCCGAATAACATATTGACGCGTGTGCTCTAGGCAGACGACAACGACGATGGGGGATTGGTGGGATTTTGCCGACGACGAAGAAGACTTGTCTCTGATCTGTTTTGTTTGAACTGGTTGTCTCGTTGTTCCTGAAGAATGTCTCCCAGTCTTGTTTTGGCGTTGGACTGCTACACTGGTGGAGGTGCTGGCTATTGACCACGCCTGATGCTCTGGACTCCTGGGAATCGTTCATCTAGCCTGGACGCATTGGCGCCAGCAACGACACCCGTGCATCGCTTCAGTCGTCGAGTGCTAGACCTTGCACCGGAGTTCTCCCCTCTTCATCCACCTCTTTCTAGGCGCTAAACACATCTGGCAATGGCCGAAACCAGCCAACCGCAAGCACCCCAATGCAGCCGGTCTCCCAGTCAACAACTGGTAACCGTCCTTCATCCGCTGTTTCCCGATGGCTATCGCGGTGCAGCCTTTGAAGACATTGAAGACTGGCTTGACAAGTACGAGCGCGTCGCACAGATAAACCAGTGGACCGAACAGCAAAAGCTCTCCCACATTTATTTCGCCCTTGACGACAGTGGCCGTACTTGGTACGAGAACCGCGAAGCTAGCCTAACGACATAGAATGACTTTCGGCAGAAAATCGCCGATACTGCCTTCATCAACGATGCAGGCAGTACGATCGACTGTCTACCAGCACCGCAATCAATGCCGCCGCATTGACTCCAGAGTATCAGAACCCCTGGCGTGAATTGATCAGAGAGCTCGTCAGAGAAGCAATTCACAGAATTCTGACACCGACACTGAATAGCCCCGTCGCGTCAATCGCCGAAGTGGTACGTGACGAAATCAGGCAGGCGTTACCGGCAGCCGATCGCTCAGACCACCAGCGTCCCATGAGTTACGCCGCCGCTGTCCGATGTCCCCCACCCGTTACAACCACACTCCCGTACCACCAGCCTCAGACAGCCGCTCCTTGGTCGCCGCCGCAAGAGGAGGCTTTGAGGCGCGCACCCGTGATGCTGCCGATGCAGTCATACCGCCAGCCATCATTCGCCGCGCCTTGGTCCACGCCGCAAAACGACCCTACCAGACGGCCCCAATTTAGTAGATCCCACGCGTGGCGCACCGCGAAAACCGCCCTCTCTGTTTTAACTGCTGGGGTGCCGGCCATATTTCACGCCATTGCTGGCATCGTGACACATCATTTCGACCTCTTCGTCCGTGGTCTGATGGTCGACGTGCAAATGGCGACTCCATGCTAAGCTGCAACGACGCTGCCTTTCAGGGACCTCCCATAGCGAACACGCATGACGAATTCGTGCCCAATGATCGGACCGATTTCGACCGACGGTGGCGCTCTCCAAACACTACACACCAAATGCCTGCAGGACGTACTTTTGCTGACCTTCAAAGACGAAGGTCGCCCAGCCCCCGCCGGGGAAACTAAAGGCGGCGACCTCCGGGGGTAAGTTTGGAGGCCCGCCGCAAGACAATAAAAAGCCCCCAACTCGCCTGCTGCAGAACGCCGAGAAGCCGATAACCGACCCCGAAGAAATTGTGAGCGCCGACCTTGATGTTTTCGTAGATGGGCAGCCAGTGACAGCGTTAGTCAACACGGGTGCTGACTTGTCTATAATAAGTCAGGAACGCGCCCTCCGCCTGAAGAAAGTAAAGACGCCATGGACGGGACCTCACATAAGGACGGCAGGCGGCCAATTACTGATGCCTACTGTAAGTTTTACTGCAAGAATAACATTGGAGATTCTTCTTTTGTGGCCGCTTTCATCGTTCTTCCTGCGTGCTGTAAATATTTGATTATTGGAATGGATTTCCTAATGGAATATGGTGCCGTAATTAACATGGTTTAGTCCATTGCTTATCGCCGCCACACAACTCCTTTCGTCTAACAGAAGACGACGTCGTAATCCCACCTCGGTCATGTATCCTTGCTTCGGTGGCCTCAGACGTACCGTTTCATTGCGAAGGAGTTGCCGACCAAATAACCATTTTGTTGCTTACTCACGGTATCTCGGTCGCACGTGGAATTATAACTGTCACCGACGGGCGCACGAACGTATTGCTAACAAATTTTAGCACAGAGAGACGGCACCTTCCAAAAGGCACGGCTGTGGCTTACTTTAAAGGTGTTGCGGAAATTCGCGGCTACTGTTCACTACTCGAAGAAGCGCCTACACAAGACCCAGCTCCTGTACTTGACGTCAGCACTCTTTTGCCGCAGGACGAACGCGAACGGCTTCTTACGCTACTAGCCAAGTTCAACGACTGTTTTGTGTAGAGGTCAAGTGTCGGTCGGACGCCTCTAGCAAAGCACCGAATAACTACAGAGGATACGGCGAGACCGATTCACCAAAATCCTGATCGTGTGGCTCCCAGAGAACGTGAACTCGTACAACAACAGGTGACAAAAATGCTTGAAGACGACGTGATCCAACCATCGAGTCCCTGGGTATCCCCTGTAGTTCTAGTCAAGAAAAAAGACGGCAGCTTGCATTTCCGTGTGGGCTACCGAAAACTAAATCAGGCGACGAAATGAGACGTGTACCCGCTTCCCCGTATCGACAATTCCCTCGACAGGCTTCGACACGCACGTTACTTCTCTTCAATGGACTTAAAAAGCGGAAATTGGCAAATCGAAGTAGACCCCAGATACCGTGAAAAAACTGCTTTTGTGACGCCAGACCGCCTATACGAATTTAAGGTTTAGCCTTTCGGCTTGTGCTCTGCCCCTGCTACGTCCCAACGCCTCATGGATACTGTGCTTTCGGGTCTTCAGTGGAAAACCTGCTTAGTGTACCTCGATGATGTCATCGTGTTCTCCGCAATGTTTCAAGAACACATCGAACGGCTTGAAGCGGTTCTGCAGTACATACGATCCGCCGGCCTCACCCTGAAGCCGGAGATGTGCCACTTTGGCTTTGCGGAATTACAGTTTCTTGGTCACGTCGTCAGCCACGCCGGTGTCCGCCCGGATCCTGAAAAAATGACCGACGTCGCACAGTTGGGAGCTGTTCTTGTGCAATGACAGGAGAACACGGAAAGAGTGATTGCTTATGCAAGCAGAACGCTCTCACGCACCGAGGCAAATTATTCCACAACTGAGAAGGAATGCCTCGCCGTAGTATGGGCGGTTACGAAATTTCGCCCATATTTCTATGGCCGCCCTTTCAAAGCTCTCAGCGACCACCATTGACTGTATTGGTTGACTAACCTTAAAGATCTGTCTGGACGATTGGCGCGTTGGAGCCTAAGGCTGCAAGAGTTTGACATGACGGTCACGTACAAGTCAGGGAAGCAACATTCGGATGCTGACTGCCTGTCTCGGTCGCCGATAGAGTCGGGTTCTCCACTCGAAGGAGATACAGCATTTCTTTGTGTTCTAGACCCATCCACCATCGCTCAACGTCAACGGGACGACCCTAAGTTGCTTGCAGTCATCAATTATTTAGAAGGAAGCTCTGCGAAAGCACCTAGAGTTTTCGCAAGAGGATTGTCTTCGTTTTGTTTACGAGCCAAAGTCCTTAACAAAAGAAACATTTCTTTTCGATCGGGTCCGCCTACCTGCTCGTCATTCCTGCAGCTATTCATACGGAAGTACTTCAAGCCTGTCACAACGAGGTGACTTCTGGTCACTTAGGCTACACGCGAACATTGGGCAGAGTGCGGCAAAGCTACTACTGGCCGAGACTTACCACCGCCGTGAAACATCACTGTTCGCACTTGTCTGGACTGCCAGAGGCGCAAGTCTTCCTCCGACGAAGCCAGCTGGCCTCCTACAACCTGTCCAGGTTCCTCGAATACCATTTGATCAAATTGGTATGGTGTTGCATCCAGAATCGGCCGCGCGCATTCTTTGATTGTTTCCCATCGAGGCAGGTCCTTTCTTCGGCGTCGCCAGACGGCGACAGTGCCCGACACCGACGAGACGGGCCAAGAAGCGCCCCATCTCAGCAGTACGCATTCGTTGCGTGCTTCCCCCGATGTCACCCCCTTCATCAGCGGCCGCCTACCTGGCGACGCGGCCCTACACCAGCAATGACGCGATGACAAAGACGCTCACTTAGAAGCGACCGATCACAACCGCACCCTTCGTTAGAACCGGGGATTAGCGTGAAGGTGATTCTCCCGACCCTGGCAAGATGACCATCCGCATACTCTACCGCAGCGGACGACACCACTCGGGCGCCGATGCCCTCTCGCGCTCTCCCTTGGCTGATAAGAATATACGTATCTCGGTTGACTGTGTCTTCGATCGACCTTCGCACCATCGCTTCCGAGCAGCGCAAGGACCCCTGGATTGCGTCACTTATAAGCTGGCTCTCTGATCCACCGACCAGGTCAGCATCCCGCGCGTTGCGCCGTCAAGGTCACCATTTCGCCATTCGCGACGACCTGCTTCACCGGCGCAATTACAGCTCCGATGGCCGCCAGTGGTTGTTAGTACTGCCTCGCAGCCTTCGTTCCGATATTTGCGCGGCTTTCCACGCCGATCCCCAGTTTGCCCGCTCTGGCGTTTTCAAGACTTAGCAGCGCCTTCAACAGCGTTACTACTGGCGAGGGATGTACAGCTACGTTCAAAAGTTCGTACGCTCTTGTCCCGATTGCCAGCGCCGGAAATCTTCACCCCGCCTTTCACCAGCTGGCCTGTAACATTTACTTTGCCCCACCCGGCCCTTTGGGTGCGTCGGTATAGATTTGTACGGGCCCCTTCTCATGACATCGGCTGGAAACCGCTGGGCTAGTGGGGCAGTCTCTCCACCTTACGCGATACGCTGAAACTGCAGCGCTTCTGGCAGCTACAGCGCGCGACGTTGCCTCCTTCCTGCTTCGTCGGCTCATCCTACGTCATGGGCCACCCCTGTCTTCCTCTCCGAAGTAGTTGAAGCTGTTCTAAAAGGGTGCTACGTTGTTCATCGCACAACAACGGCGTACCATCCTCAAACCAATGGACTCACGGAACGATTCAACCGTACGCTCGGCGACATGCTGTCAATGTACGTCTCCTCCGACCACAAGAACTGGGACGCCATTCTGCCCTTCGTCACCTACGCGTACAATACTGCTACGCAGAGCACTACTTGTTTTTCGCCATATTTCTTATTGTACGGCCGGCACCCATCGCACACCATCGACACAATGCTACCATTCCGGCCCGACGCATCTCAATGTGCGCCCATTTCTGATACGGTGAGACATGCCGAAGAGTGCCGCGACCTCGCCCGGGCCTTTACCTCCAATGACCAAGAGCGCCAGAAGAACACTCGCAGTGACACCACCTCTGCGCCCACCTTTCTTCCTGGAGCACTTGTGTGGCTCTCGGTTCCTTCCTCTGCACCTGGTCTGTCTTCGAAGTTAATGCCCAAGTATGAAGGTCCCTACCGCATCGTCGAGCGTGCATCACCCGTCAACTATGTGATTGAGCCCGTTGAACCATCTTCGGACATGCGCCGTCGCGGACGCGACATTGTCAACATCGAGTGCCTCAAGCCGTATTATGATCCCCTAATATTGACGAACTGTTAGGTCGCCGGAAGGCTCCCTTATTCGTCCCAGGGATAATTGTAAGGAAGAAGAGGGACGATGCAGTGGGGAATCCTTACCAGTGCTGTCTAGTGGGGCAGTCTCTCCAGGGCAATCGCTCGGAGTACGCCGCTCGCGCTCGCGGTTACCTGAACTGATCGGACGGACAGCCCTAACGCTTGCATGCAATAAACGCCTTGACAATATATATATATATATATATATATATATATTGTAATGTATGAGAAAGACACAGAGACACAGCACCCGTTCACTGGGCCGGCTGTTCTATTCACTCCTCGTCGTCTTTCTCTTCCAGCGCCCGCCTTGCGAGCGCTCGCGGCCAAGTTCACTTCGTCTTTACACTCGGCCACGCTGCAACTGAGTTTCCGGCGCACTTGCAACAAAGAAACTTGTCAAGGGTGTGAGGTCGTCGATGGTGAGCCGTCCAGCGCGCAACCAGCGTCTCTGGCGGGCGGCACTAACTGTTGCGCGCTGGTCGCAGGTCTCGCTGACGATTGCCTCTCCGCTCAACGTTGTCAATTTTGCGTTGTCGCTCAGCGTTGTCAGCGTTGTGGAGGCTGTCCACGGATGGTGATGCTCTGAATGACTGGAGGGCTTAATGGGAGCCATTCTGGGGCGGTACTTCGTTGCGGTGGCTACTGTGCATTGGGCGCCGGACTGACCCTGAAGGGCACACCTTGACACCTGCATGGATGCTACGCTTAACAGCGACAGCGCCGACAGGTGCAGCAGGGGCGTTCTCAGAAATAGGCGACCATGCTAATGGATGGCCCGAGTCAGTGGACGCCGACGCTTGCCTGAACGCCAAATCAGGATCTCTGATAGCAGGAATCGGGCCTGAAGGATTCCCACGCCACTGCTGCTGGAACCACAAGGTGTTGGGGCTGGTTGCAGCTGAACACTGGAAGACACCGAAATGCTGCCACTGCTCCCCTGGTGCGGTGGTGGCCCCGGGCAACAAGCATCCCGCAGTGAAGGCTGCCCCGTGATGCCTCCCCTGCGACCCGGTACAAGTGAAACTTCCGAAGACGAGCACGAGGACGGCACCGGGTGGAGGGGGCCTGCAAGCAGCTGCTGCTGCAGCACAGGGAAGAGTGGGACAGGGCTCTGCGCCATTCGGTCCAGGCCCTGGTCGGGTTCTCGCTGCTTGAGACGTAAGTCGAACGCCGCTTCATAGACGGGCTGGCGGGCCACCTCGTTGGTGGATGGCGCCCCCTTTGCGGCAGGGGTGGCTTGTGCCGGAGTGGGGCTTTTGCGATTATCCTTGGCCCTCAGCAGCCGTAGAGCCACGGCGCCTGGGTCCGTGTCCCAAGGGTCGCCGTACTGCTGATTGCCCGCATCGTCGCCGCATGCGTCTGCTTCCGCCGCCGCTGCGGATGCAGCTTCATCTGCTGTCTTGGAGGCCATGCTGCCGAGTACGCTATGGAAAGCGGAGGACGCCGACGTGGAGATGCTCGAACCAGAGGTCTGTGATTGATGCGGGGGTGGCTGAGGGATCGACTCGCTGCCGCTGTTGCTGAACCGTTGGTTCTCGGCCGCGATCTTCGACGACGACGAGCCGCTGCTGATGCTCGGGGATGTAATGGCACCGCAGTCATAAGAGAGCGGGCGGAAAGCAGCTGTAAGAGCTGCACTCCATTCAAGCCAGGATCCCAGCTTGATGCCGTCGCACTTGTCCCAAGCCTTGGCGGCACCGCAAAGACGGTTTGCCGCAACCTGCCATCTTTTTTGGTCTGGCCAAGCATGACGGTCACCCATGGCATTGATAGCGCGAATCCAAGGGACGACGTCATTTTCAAAGCCGCGAAACGTCGGTATTTGTATGAAATCCGGCTGCTGGAAGTCGCACCGTATCATCTCCACCAGGCTACCTGTCCATCGGCCCGAGGAACCAGGGCCAGTGTCCACGGACAGTGGGGTCGTTGTGGTTGTCGCGGCAGACGGTTCTACCACAAACGAAACATCAACGGCATACCTTGGTGGCTGAGGAGTCGAAGATGTGCCGGGCATGACATTTTCGCCTAGGGAAGCGTGCATGGCGTTCCCAGGCTGGGTAGGTCCATGACTTAGGGCCCAGAGCCCTGTCCCACCATCTTCGGTAGAGCCGACGACGACAGCCGGTAAGCTGGCAGCTACGGCGGGGCAGCCTGCGGCTCTCCCTGTTGAGGCGTTGCTGGGCACACCTGCCGCAGGATCGAAGCGGTAGCTCTACGGAGCGCCGTGCGCAGAACTGTGCTGATCGGGCTCACCGCAGGCATAGGGAAGCGGGCCGAAAGCAGCTATCAGAGCTCCATGCAGACCAGGAAAGCTGCTTGATTGCTTCATAGCTTCCCCATGCCTTGGCGGCACCGCATAGTCGTTGTGCTGCAACCAGCCATCTTGTGTGGTCGGGCCAGGCATGACAATCACCCAAGGCATTAATGTTGCGAAGCCAAAGGGTGACGTCGTCTGGAAAGCCGCGAAACGTTGGTATTTCCACGAACGCCGGCGGCAGGGAAGCGTGGACGGCGTTCCCAGGCAGGATGCAACCGCCGACGGACGCGAACGCAGTCGTCATACCCTGGAGCTGTGGTGTCAGCTCGGCGATGGCGTGGACGAGGGCATCAGTACATCCCCGTCCGAGAGCCGCCGAGGAGGCTTGGACGCCGTCCCCGGACGGTGCAGTGGGTACCTGCGACGGTAGTGTGGCGGGCTCCATACCGGCGGAAGCGTGAACGGCGTTCCTGGGAAGGAGGGACCCGGCACTCCGAAGCTCCGTGCGAGGAACACTGAAGGCTGGAACACCTTAAGGCAGGTTCATTGTCGACTGCGTCATTGTAATGTATGAGAGAGACACAGAGACACAGCACCCGTTCACTGGGCCGGCTGTTCACTCCTCGTCGTCTTTCTCTTCCAGCGCCCGCCTTGCGAGCGCTCGCGGCCAAGTTCACTTCTTCTTTACAATATATATATATATATATATATATATATATATATATATATAGTGTGTGTGTGTGTGTGTGTGTGTGTGTGTGTGTGTGTGGTTATGCGAGAGACAACGACGACGAGGGCGATACACATTGTGCCGGTGCTCGATCGGCTGTACTGCCTCTCGCTGCATTATCGTTGCTCTCTCTGCTAGTCGCGAACGCTGACTTCCCGAACTGGTTCGTGACATTTCGTGGAGGTACTGGGCCTGTTGCGAATCTGGAACTCCGAAGCCGGACGATCCCTGTCACATCTCCCATGCCTGAGGAGAGGCTAGTCCTACCGGACTCCGCTCGTCTGTCCTGGTGCGCCACGGCAACGGGATCCAGCCATCTTCAATGGCACTGACGTTCATGACGTAGAGGATTCGCTGTCATCGTACCACCGAGTGAGTACCCACAACAAATGGAATGACGCTGACAAGCTTGGTTACGTTTTCTATCTTTCCGGGGTCGCCCATCTTTGGTTCCGCTACCATGAGGCTGACTTTTCTACCTGGACAGCATTCCGAACGAAACTTCAAGAAGTGTTCGGTCACCCTGCTGTGTGCAAACTTCGGGCTGAAGAACAGCTTCGCTGTCGTGCCAAATAACAGGGTGAGATTTTTACCTGCTACATTGAAGATGTAGTTGACATTTGCCGGCGTATCAACCCAGATATGACCGAAGAAGACAAAATCAAGAACATATTGAATGGCATGGATGATGACGCCTTCCAAATGCTCTTGGCAAAGAATCCTCAGACGGTCAACGGCCTCACAACGCTATACATATTGTGCGCATTGTTCATACGTTTCATATTCTCATCTGTACATATTCATCATCACCGTTCTGGGGCTTGGGGGTGTGGCTCTGGCTCGAGAGACAAAAGAGTCTGACAGCCTAAACACTGTCTTTCAACTAGTTGAGTGTGCTGTCGGGTTCCTTCGTCTTATCGTTGTCGGTCTCCCTCCAGCGTCACCTACGAAAGTCCTGCCTGCAGTAGACATCCCTTGAACTCCGCTCGGGTCGCCTCCTTTATCAAGTGCACTCTACCATGTCCCAAGACCAGCAGGCCACTAGCGCGACATCCACCTGGCCTGCTTCGGCGGGAACCCTTTCTTGGACGGTCACCACCCTTCAGAAGGATCCAGCAGTGTTTGCTGGACTTCGCGGTGACGATGTTGAAGACTGGTTGGAGCAATGCGGGCGCCTACTGCTGGCCTTTTACAGCCCATCCCATGTCCCGAGACACCTTTTGCCGTCGTTGGAATAGACCTAGTGGGCCCTCTGCCAATAACAACGGCAGGTCCTCGATGGACGTGACACCTGTTGACGCAGCGACCGCTCCTCTACGCTCTACTTCGGCCTCAGACGTTGCCGACTTCTTTCTGGGTGCCATTGTGCTGCGTCATGGTGCACCTCGTGTACTGTTGAGAGATCGGGGAAAGAGTTTCATGTCAACAATGATCGAATAAGTACTTAGAGCTTGTGGTACAGTTCTGCATACCACCCTTAAACAAATGGCTTCACAGAGCGATCTTGTCGCACACTAACAGATATACGCTCCATATTCTGATCCGTCCATACTCATCATCACCGTGTGGAGGCCTGGTGGTAGGGCTCTCGCTCGAGAGCAAAAAGAAAAGTCTGACCACCTAAACCTTGTCTCACAATTATATATATATATATATATATATATATATATATTGAGAGAGAGAGAGAGAGAGATGTGTGTATAAATATTTGTACCCAACGCTGATTCACTCAAACCAATGCTCTTCTGGAGCTTTATCAAAGCTAGAGGACTAGAAAATGGCCCCCGGAAGACTGGGGGCCAATTTCTCCAAGAACTTGTTCTTGCAAAAATTGGTTCAAGCAAATTATTTCCTGTGTGGCGTGTTCGTCGAGACGATGCGCTTTTTAGTATTGTGGCATGCGGCATGTTTAGTTTATGTGCTAAAAGGTTATCCATAAAAAACAAACCGGGCATTTTCCTGCGTACTTGAAGTAGTGGGATGCGATTGCTTTTCATTAACATTGTAGGTGAATCTATCCTTCTGTATTTGTTATAAATTAGCCTAATAGCTTGCTTTTGCACTATCTTAAGCTGATAAATTGACCGCAACGACAAATAGAAATGTTTAGAACACAACATTAAAAACACATATTTTCGAGAAGAATACAGCTTGACTAAGCACAGTCTATATAGTGCAGATGGTTAGGAACTTAAGAAATGAGCAGCACATTTACTTTTTTCGGGAACATTTTTCGTCAATCACTTTCTTTATCTTTTATCGTGGTAGCGGCGGCAATAACATATATTCCCCGTACATCATCAACAAGTCAGCCAGTGCCCGCGTAACTATTAATAAAAGTGCAATCAAAATGATCATGACCAAGACATTTTCTCTGCGCCAACTTGAGGTGAGTCATAGCACTTAATTTCAACGTATAGAAATCGGTTTGTTAGGAAGTATGCAAGACAACGTGGTACGTTAGAACCGAGATTTATTCAGGAGAGTTTAGGCAATCGTAAGGCGTGTTTGAAAATTTCAAAAGTTTCGCAGTGTATGAAAAACCCCAGCCGCCCTTAGAATGTTGATCAAGTATAGCATGCAAATGATGGATGAATAGAAGCAACTGCTTTTTTCGAAGAAAATGTACACTAAAAAAATGTTGAGCCGATGTAAAAAATGATGGGATCCTAATATATACATCGCCTGCATTTGGAAGATGCAGCGTGTGCAAGGCACGACTCAAGAGAAGCATGTATTCATGTGCAACTCATGTAATTGATGGGTTCCCTACCTACTTATTATGCGAGTTATTATGTCCAAAAACTTTGACAAACACTTCCGAGAAAGCATGACCACTCAGCTGTTTTAGAGTACAAGGACGAAAAACATGGGGATTGCATAGGACTTTATTGTTTCATACAGCGATGAACATATTCTCTATGTAGTGCCTGTAAATTAGAAAATATTGGCAGTGTGTCTCAATAGTAATCATGCGACAAAGCAATCGCTGCGGCCTCCTTGCAAAAAAAAAAAAAGAAAGAGAGCACTTAGGAGTGTCAATGCAATCAGGAAAACTATAATATTGTTATTATTATACGCTTTCCACCGTTCGCAAACATCGAAGAAACAACAAAAAAAATCGTACTAAAATGTACATTATTTTAGGGTTCCCGTTAGCAGGTACAAAAGATTGATTACTAATATTATAGGCAAAAAAACACAGCCCACGCAGAACACAGGCAGTGGATCTACACGGCCCTATTTCGGTATATACCGGCCAGAAACATCAGCACAACGCAGGAAGCGCTACTCGACACAGGCCTAGCCTCACCCTGGCAGGCCAGCTTCGGCCCAATTCTGGCGCGTAACAGCCAACACCGCTATTGACGACATGGTGGTTTTACATTTTAGAAACATCTTTTAGGAGCGAAGCTCCTTATAGCGGCACCCGTTCCGTCCCCGTCGTAGTTGTAGTAGTGTGTAACCAGTCTGAGAAAAATGAGAAAAAAAATTCCAAAGTTGTGTCCGTAGCGCGGAATTGAACCAGGGACCTCTCGCTTCCGAGCGCGCGGCGTTAGCCCACTACACAACGAAGCGCACATAGACACGCGCACCACGATGGCAATAAATACCCAACATTAACGAAAGGCCGCGTTTCTAGCGCGTTTCTAACGCCTTTGTGCTAGCGCGTTACGGCCCGTGTAAGAAGCTGGTGTAAGACGCTGCGGCCTCTCCGCCTTACCTTCAACGCGTTTCGAACGCGCTGCCCAAGGCGGATGGCAAGTCAAGTTCAAGTCGAGGAGCGTTTATGAATACGGGGGGTATACTCTCTCAGCAGTCATGTGATGGCGTCGGCAAACGCGGTGCACGTTCCGGCATGTGTAAATGGCTGCGTAAGACGCTGTGGCCGCTCCCCCTTACTAGAGAGTACTGCACGTTTCTAACGCGTTTGTGCTAGCGTCCCCTTAAGCGGGAGATCCGATGATTCCTTCCGGAGCTTCGCCCACTCATCATCATTCACCCCGTGGATATGCTGTGATTTTATTCATCCTACAATACTTTAAACCATTATTGATAGGTAAGAAAATGTCATGGTCATTATCATTTCGATTACACTTTTACTAATAGTTACGCGGGCACTGGCTTACGCCACTGGCGCCACTTCAGCTCGGGCACAGTCGATGATGACACGATGGTGAGACAAGAGGTCTCAGCCGGGAATGATGCCATGTGATCATGAAGACATGAAGCTAAACATTTCGACAGAATTACCTGTCTGGTTGGGAAAATTGATAAAGACTTAGAGATTGACTCCAACCAAATAAGGAAATTTACTAGCCCGACGTTTCGGAACCAATTCGGCTCCTTCTTCAGGGGGTATTCTTCGGAGGTGGTGGTGTGCCGCTTTTAAAAGGTCCGTCGTAACAAAGGATAGGAAGGGGGAGAGAGCGTAAGGTGCGGAGACACTTGGCAGGGCACCTGTTCTAGACAGACAAAATAGGTGGTGGGATGGGGTGGGGGTGGGGGAGGTGCGGCTTTCGCGTCGCTGGTCGGCTGGGTTGACCGATGCTGGGCGCCCTTTAGTCGCGGGAATGCGTTGACGAGGGACAGGGGGGAGGGGGGAGACGAGTTGTTTTGGTGTTGCTGACCTAGAGCGGGGGGTCCTTTCGTCCCTTCGTCGCCTCTGCAAGGCCATGAACATACAAAGAAGAAATAATGCCCTTCACGCGGTTTATATTACCCGCCGTGTTCTGCATGTGCCAAGACTCGAGTAGTAGCCTTTTTCGCCAGTTTGTCTCTGTTTGCAGGATTTGGGTTTCTTGGAATGAAATCTTATGGTCGGCGTCTTCCGAATGTTCGGCGACGGCGCTGCGTATTCGGTTGAATGTTCTGACGTCGTTTTCATGTTGTCTGATTCTTTCTTTTAGATTTTTGGTTTCCCCGATGTACGACGCCGGACAGTCGGCACAGCTGATTTTATACACGACGCCTTGAGCTTTTTCTTTTGGTGGACGGTCTTTTGGTTTAGGAATGAGGATATTCAAAGTGTTCATCGGTTTATGCGCGACTTTGAGGCCTTCTTTTTTCAATATTCGGCTGAGAGCTTCGCTGGTACCTTTGACGTATGGGATGGACACTCGTTTCTGTGGTCGAGGGGGAGTCAACGGTTGGAGGTCTCGTAGTTTTTTCTTTTTTTTTTGTCGGGTTGTTTTTCGAATGAATTCCGTTGTATAGCCGTTCCTTTTGAGTTAGTTGAGAACCGTTCTCCTTTCTTTCTTTTGATCTGATTTCAATGTGCAATGAGTTTCGAATCTTTTCAATAAAGAATTTACGACCGATGCCTTGTGGTTTGCCGGATGGTTGGATGAGAAGTGTAGGTAGCGGCCTGTGTGGGTTGGTGTTCGGTAGACTGAGAATTTTAGATTGCCGTTGGTTCGTGTAACTTGTACATCTAGGAATGGTAGCGATCCGTTTTGTTCGCGCTCCGACGTGAACTGTATATCCGGGTCTATGGAATTTAAATGGCTCTGCAGGTTTTCGACTTGCGACTCCTTCACGATACAGAAGCAATCATCCATGTACCTGAGGAAAACTTTTGGCTTCAGGGAAAAAGTACTCAGAGCTCTGTCTTCGATATTTTCCATAGTTAGGTTAGCCATGGTGACGGAAAAGCTTGTAGTAGCAGCTACTACAAGCAGGTGAAAGGAACTCCCATGGGGGCCTCAATTTCCGACCTGCCCCTTCTACCTGGGGCAGGTCACCCAAACTTGGTGTTTCAACCATGAGCGCGACTTCCCTGATTAGCGAGCATTTACTGCGCAGCTGCGACAGAAATTTGGCACATCTGCTGGGCGCTCCGAAGTAGCGAAACAGAAGCTCGCTACCCGCATCCAGGGTGCAGAGGAATCTTATACCTCGTACATTGAAGACGTTCTGGCCCTCTGCCGTCGCGCTCAGAGTGACATGCCCGAAGCGGAGCGTATCCGCCATATCCTGAAAGGCATCAACTCCGTTGCTTTTCACGCCCTTGTTATTGAGAACCCCACTTCCGTTAGTGACATCATCACGACTTGCCACGATCTGCTCCTTTCGTCTTCCGCGCGCCTCCTGCGACGCTCACCTTACCGACAACGACGAATTGCGAGCGCTCATCCGGATCATTGTGCGAGAGGAGCTTCACGGCCATGCTCCGGCCAACGCCGCCATTGCGTCTTTGCGCGCTCCTCCTCCCAGTTTGCGCGAGATCATTAAAGAACTGGCGTCCATGCCAAGTGTCACACATGCCCGGTCCCTTGCGCCTGTTTGTGCACCTTCTTACGCCGAGATTGCTTCGCAGCCTGCGGTCCCAGTTCCGTCTGCACCTGCCACCGTTGTCTGCGACCACCTGGCCTCGATGGCAGCGAAGGCCCCCGTGCAACCATATGACTCTGGCACCCTTCCCGCCCAATATGTTTCTACTGTGGCATACGTGGTCATATCTCTCGTTTCTGCCGCCGGCGCCAGCACGATGTACGACGTGGCTATTCCGCCTATGAGAGAGACTATGTGCCCAGATCGGACGCCTACGTTCCAGGACCCTATGTATCCTCGTCACGTCGCTCGCCCTCACCTCCGTTGTCTCAAAACATGTCCCGGTCTTCTCGCTCACCCCGTCGTCGTTCCCCCTCTCCGTTCCGCCGTACTTCATCGCCCCTGCGTCCTGCCTCCACTTCTTTCGACAACCATCCGGAAAACTAGACGCTGCAGTTTTTGGAGGAGAAACTGCTTGTTTGAGAACTGTCCCAATTCCTCCTGCTCGCCCGACTAATTTACTCGCTGTTTGTGTGGAAGGTGTTTCTGTCGACGCTCTTATTGACACTGGCGCCGCCCTCTCTGTTATTCATCGCGAACTATGCTTCCGTCTACGAAAAGTGCAAACTCGGTATGTTGGTCCAGTATTATGTGACGCCAATGACAGTCCGATTTACCCTACCGGACACTGTACTGCTAGTGTCCTTATCGACGGAACTCGCCATCATATGGAGTTTACTGTGCTTTCGTCGTGTGCTCATCCGATCATCTTAGGCTGGGATTTCTTGTCAGCTGCATCTGCTGTCATTTCGTGCGGACCACTGATACATATTACGAACACCGAGCTCTCTGACGCTGCGAATTCCTCACCACCCCACCTTGTCAAAGCGGCACATTTTGTTCTTCCACCCGGCCAAGCCCGCATTCTCACCATTAGATCAAGCGAAAATATCGACGGCGACGCAGTGGTTTCCCCTTCTCAGCGCTGCATTTTTCAGGGAATCGCCATCGCTTCTTGTCTAGGGCGTTTCTCACACGGCTGCGCAAGTCTTAACGCCTACAACACGACATCAGAGCCACTTCTGCTGCCGGAGGGGTCCACTGTTGCCATGCTTATCAACGCAGCACCAGTATGTGTCGTCACTGCTTCGCCTCTTTCCTCCTGCGCCGAGTGTACGCCCACGGACGGTTCACGCAGTGCTCTCAGGGCTACTGTGAGTTCAGATCTGAGCCCAACTCAGACTGATGCCTTGCTGACCGTCTTAAGGAAACACCAACCTTGCTTTGACGCGTGTTCGGATGGCTTGGGTAAAACAACCGTGGCCACGCATCACATCAAAACCGACGGGTCCCGCGTCATTCGTCGCCGCCCTTACCGTGTATCGTCTACTGAACGGAAAGTTATAGAAGACCAAGTCAACGACATGCTCGCACGGAACGTTATAAGGCCTTCAGCAAGCCATTGGTCGTCTCCGGTTGTCCTAGTTAAAAAAAGGAAGGTTCGGTACGCTTTTGCGTCGATTATAGGGCACTAAACAAAATTACCCGTAAGGATGTATATCCTATGCCCCGTGTTGACGATGCTTTGGATACCTTACAAGGTGCCGAATACTTTTCGAGCCTCGACTTGCGTTCTGGATATTGGCAGATCCCGATGCATGAGCCCGACAAAGAGAAGACGGCGTTTGCAACACCTGATGGCCTTTTCGAATTCAGCGTAATGCCTTTTATTCTGTGCAATGCGCCATGTATGTATATACCCATTCTCACGATCATCATCATTTTGTCGGGTTGGTGTTCGTGGGCTGTCTCGCACTGTGTGACAATAGAAGAGCTCTGCCTTCGTCTTGCGCGTCGTCTCACAATATACACGAATACTATAACTATGGTCTAATACATGAAAATAACAGCAATTTTACACTAGGAGGCGCATTTTTCAGTTTGTGTCTTAGGAAACAGAGCTTGCGGAAAGCAGACCAATTATCATTATTGTGCATGTTTCACGACAATGCGCAAGTCAAAGTAACACTTAAGTATTTGTAGTTGTTATTCTCCCGCAGAGCTGAAGAGCCTAGCATATAAGAAAAAGTTAGTGTTTTCTTTTAACGAGTAATACGAAGTTAATAAACATACCCCTTTCATTACACCACTTCAAAATGTTATTTAAGTTCCCTTCGAGGACAATGTGTAAATTCTGACAAGTTATATTGTCACCCAGCTAGTACAGCTAGAATAGTTGACCAGCAACAGATAGGCAAAAAAACATGTCAGCCTTTAATAATGGCTGGACCTCGGAGAGCACGCGCGCAACCACGAACTTCGTCGTTTTCACCTCAAGGGGCCAGTACCCCCCAGTGCCAACTTATTTCGCGTCAATATCACTCTACAAAATACCATCATCGGCAAGCAGTCTAATTTGCACAGCGGGAGTTATGACTTTAACGATGTCATTTATATACACTAGGAACACTAAAGGCCCCAAAATATTACCTTTCGGCACCCCTGACGTTACTGGAAGACTGGCCGAGCTATGTTCACCAATTGTGATGTACAGGATGCGTTTGGTCAGGTAATCACTATTTCAGTTCATGAAATTTTCAGGTATGCACATAATTCTAAGTTTGAAGATTAATTTGTCGAGCGGAGTCTTATCGAAGGCTTTTGCGAAATCTGAATATATTACATCCATTTGGCCATTATTGCCGAGAAATAATTCAAACGAGTCAATCACTGAAACCAATGGCGTACAGTCGAATAACCCTTCGTGAAGCCGTGTTGAAACCCCGTGAGCACATTGTTTTCCGTCAAGAATTCCTTTATATAGTTTACCACAATGTGCTCCAAGAGCTTACAGCGTGGTGATGTCAGAGAAGTGGGACGACTTTGTAATCTTAATTAATTCCCTTTTTTAAATATTGGTACTACTCGGACCACCCTCAAATCAGAGGTGAGGCAGGTCAGTATCTCACGCAAGCGAAAGAGGTGCGTTTGGAAATCTCGCGAAACCACAACGATGGCATCAAGGTAGCACAGGTATGTTTTCCACTTGTAGTTACGAAGGACGGTGTCCATCATACGCTCGAAGGTAGTGGGCGCGTTGCAGAGCCCGAATGTCCTTACGGTAAATTCGTACAAGCCGTAGGGCGTGACGAAAGCTGTCTTCTCACAGTCATCTTCAGACATCGGCACTCGCCAATAGTCGAGGCGAATATCCAAAGATGAGAAGTACTCCTCGCCTTGTGAGCCGAGGGCGTCCTCTATTCGAGGCAGCAGATAGACATCGTTACGAGTGATCTGACAGAGCCGACGGTAATATTGCGTACTAATACAACAGCAGACCCCTATAACTGTGGGAAGGGCGAATGCCGCAACGGTGCAGCTTATCGTCGACTTGCTCGTTGATGATATGTCGCTCGGCTGCCAACACGCGCTATGGTAGCTGGCGTTATGTAGGATGAGAACTATAGTAGGGACGTTGTGAGTGACGGTAGCTGTACGACCCAGGGACTGTTGGCCGCAATAAACGACCAGCAAAAATTCTGAAGAAGCGCGAGGACTTGCTGGTGGTACGGAGGTGGCACATCGGCGTCCAAGACAGATTCAAGAACATCTGACGACGACGACGACAATGCTAATGATGATGTGCACTACATGCGAGAAATTAGGGCGTTGAGCTGATAACAGGCCGTGCCGTCAGAAGTATCGAGAATGTGAAGCGAGTTAAGGGGATAAACACGATCTATTGATTCTCCGCGCCGCAAGGTCACAGGGTATTGAACCGGGTTACACACAAACACAGCGGATAATCTATATTGTCACCAGGTCAGGAGGTTCGGCGAGCGCGAGCCAGTATTAGGGCAAGGAGAGAAGAAGTTGTTTCTGTGTTTTTTACAAATACTTAAGTGTTACTTTGACTTGCGCATTGTCGTGAAACATGCACAATAATGATATTTGTACTGCCATGTGCTGAAGACATCATCATCGTCGGCCATCTCTCTACATCTACTTCTTGGCTAGTGCTCGTTTCTGCCGGTGCAGTACTTCTTGTTATAAAGGCGTTCTGTAGCTCATGACAATATACAGAGTTGTGGACAGCAAAGGTATAGCCTTACAACGTAGAAAAATAGGCGACGGCGTCAAAAGTACCGAAGCTTCCGGCGCAGTGGAGCAAGAAACGAGCACAAGAACCGACATTTGTCCGTATCGGATAAAATGGGGGGCTTGGTAGCTTTACTTGAAGAAGGGTCAGACAGCGTGGCATCGGAAAGCGGGAAAAGCGCCACTTCAGCCCTGGCACAGTCGATAATGGCACGATGGGGAGACAAGAAGTCCCAGCCGAGAATGATGCCATGTGAGCATGAAGACAGCATGAAAAATTCAACAACATAGACAATGCCGTCAATAACCAGCTTAGCGCTACATTGAGAAAGTGGTGCTATATGCTGCGCACTCGCGGTGCGCAGTAGCATATCAAACAATGGCGTGGTAACCTTGTGGAGCTTATGACGAAGCTTTTTCATCTATGACAGAAACAGCAGTATCAGTATCAATAAGCGCAGTTGTGGTGGTTCCATCGACCAAAACGTCCAGTAAATTCCGTGACTACTGTGCAAGCCTTGCAGAATCGCGAAGCTGGTAGTTCGTGACTTCGGATATTCAGCAACTAGTTTCTCTTGCTAGGTGACTGGCGACGACATAAGTGAGCAAGCAAGCGACGACGCGTTGACTGAGAATAATGGTTGCCGAAAGGGCGTCGAGCTCGAGGAGACGGCGAAAACTCTGGTTTGGGATGAATGCCATTCCCGGATGCATTGTGGGAATAGCGATATCAAGGCGTTGCGACGGCAGGGTTAGCAGGTGGCATGGACGATTCCAGAAGTGCGGGACATCGCCGGCGAAACCGCTTGCGAAACATATGGGTTGGTTGTCGCGTGTGCGCCAAGGGTTTTGAACTTGGATTCGAGGCGGAATAGGAGGCAGCGCGGGAGCTGGCACTGGTTGAGTTCCCGCTCATGATTGTAGAACCAGAGGTTCGCAACGTCAGCAAAATAGAAGATGGCTGTACGTAGCTTCGTCGGGCCATCCCACTTGTGATCACTGACACGCTCAAAGGTAGACCGCCATTCTTCCACGTCAGTCTTACCTGTTCTGCTAAAGACATGAGAGTCCCACTGCCACTGGACGGTGACGCAAATAAAGGGAGCGGCGGGTGATCCAGGCTGATTGTCGGTAGCATCGAGCGTGGTAGCAGCTCAAGCAGTGGGCAACGTTCGGCTGCTAAGTTCCAGGTTGAGGTCGGAAATTGCAGCACCTTGCACCAAATGAAGACGATTTATTACAAGACACTAACGTCTCAAGCAATCGAATTCGCATCGGTAGCACACGAACGCTGATCGCGGGCATAGTGACAGACGCAAGAGCATTTCTTCCTCCTCCTCTTCACTATACACCATAAACAACCTGATGTGATTACTTCGGAAAATCCGTACATGCCGGTCCATCTGCTGATCAAAATTTATATTAGCGATGTTGAGGTAAAGCCGCTGGCGTAACACTTTCAGAAATTGTTTTTTCGAAACCAAGAAACAATGCATCCAGGGGCCGGATAACAGCTACATATGAACTGGTTTTGTTACTGAAAAGAGCTGGGCTGTTCTTAATGTGATTCTCCTTCTTGAAAGACCCGTTGATTAGGCGTAAATATTCCGGGGGATATTGATGATTTTACGACGTGGCAATAAATTATGCCTTCAATTATTTTGGCGTAAATGGATTGCTATCCCGTTTACTGGCTTTCAGTCTCTAATATCTGTAATCTTTCGAAACAGCGGGCGAACACAGCTGGATAAAAACAACAACCATCGGTTACTATTTTGTGACCACTTATGGGCATGCAGAGCCCACAACTGGTCACATGCATGCGCCATTGCATATACTGCAGATATACTGTAGACAATGCCACTACATTAGACAGTTTTAGCAGAGTGCCGCTTACGCTCCACTCCACTCAGCTTTCACGCTCTGAGACACTGCAGGGAACTGCATAGATTTCGCATTTGATAAGCGCGTCTTGCCGAGACGCGAGCGACGCGCTATCAACTCGGCAGAAAACGACGAAGAGGGCAAGTAGACACGCTGTCAAGCTCTGCTCTGTCGGCTTTGTAGCGGAGCGAGGGATGCGGTCTTCGTTCCGCTGCCGGTATGAGGTTTGTTTGCTAGCGCAATAGTGTTCACGCTAAGGGGTTGTGTGGCATGTGCTAGCATATGCCGGTGTGAGCGGAGCGGACAGCAAGCGCTCAGCCAAAACACTCTAGTGTTCAAGCAATATTTTTCGTCAATCACTTTCTTTGTCTTTTATCGTGGTAGCGGCGGCAATAACATATCTTCCTCATAGATCATCTACAAGTCAGCCTGTGCCCGCGTAACTATTAGTGAAAGAGTAATCAAAATGAGAATGACCAAGACATTTTCTTACCTATCAGTAATGGTCGAAAAAATATTAACCTGAAGATGCAACGTTCATAAATCTAAAACCATCATATGGTCTAACGGTGTTGGCTATTACGCGCCAGAATCTGGACGAAGCTGCATTGCCAGGGTCAGGGTAAACGCTTGTGTCGGGTAGCGGTTCCTGCGTTGTGCTGATGTTTGTGGCCGGTATATACCGACATAGGGCCATGTAGCCCCCCTGCTGGTGTCCTGCATGGGCTTTGTTTTTCTAGCCAGCAATATTAGTAATAATTTTTTGTACCTACTAGCTGGGGCACTAAAATAATGTAGATTCTGGTAACATTTTTTTCCTGTTTCTTCTATGTTTCGCATCGTGGAAAGTTTATAATCATAACAATATAGTATTTCTCCTCTTTGCAATGAAACTCCTAAGTGCTCTTTTTTTTGTTGCAATGAGGCCGCAGCAATAGCTTGGTAGCATGTTTTGTATACAGGCAGACAGCCAATATTTTCCAATTTACAGGCTATATATAGAGAATATATTCATCGCTGTATGAACCAATAAAGCGCAATTTGAAGAAATCGTGTCCTTTCGTCTTTGAAATCCGCATGTTTTCGTCCTTGGACTCTAAACAGCTAACTGGTCATACTTTCTCGGAAATGTTTTCAAAGTTTTTGGACACGATAGCTCACATAATAAGTATCTGGGGAACCCATCAATTACATGAGTTGAACATGCATACATGTTTCTCTTGAGTCATGCTTTGCACACGGTGCATTTTCCAAATGCAGGCTATATGTATATTAGCATCCAGTATTTTTTTACATCGGTTCAAGATTCCTTCAGGTGCAAATTTGTTTTGAAAAGCAGTTGCTTCTATTCATCCATCATTTGCATGCTATATTTGATCAACATTCTAAGGACGTGTGTGTTTTTTATACACTGCGATGGTTTTTGAAATTGTCAACCACGCCTTACGCATGCTTAATCTCTCCTGAATAAAGCTCCATTCTAATATACTACCTTGCCTTGAATACTTCCTAAGAAACCACTTTCCGTAGGTTGCAATTAAATGCTATGACTCACCTCAAATTGCCGTAGAGTCAAAAGAACATCTAGGTTCAGTTGTAAGTAGGTTTTTATTTTTCATGTATCTTAACTATTTGTATTTGGATAAATATTACTTTTCTTGTGTACATCTGTACGTCACCGACTGTGCACTTCAAATAGAAATACGTAACGATGACGCTAAAGATATGCAGCAGACAGACTTCAGCAACATTAGAACTTGGTGCGATAAATGGCTCATGGATATAAAATCCTAGCAAATGCAAACTAATGACCGCTTCCGGGCAGCGTGAAAGCTTTCAACGTATGAATTAGATGACGTGGAACTCGAACGTGTTTCATATAACAACGATACCTGGGCGTTCCTATTATCTTGGGCCTAATGTGGAAAACATTTATTGATATGATCTGTAACAGAGCAAACCGTACATATGGGATCCCTTCGATGTAACTTCAATAATGCCCCGCGCTCACCCAAATTGCTCCCCTGTGAAACTCTTGTAACACACCGCGGTGGCTCAACAGCAATGGTGTTGCGCTGCTAATCACCAGGCCGCGGGATTAAATCGCGGCCAGGGGCGGCTGCACTTCGATGGGGGCGAGATGGAAAAACGCCACTGTCCCGTGCATTTAGGCCAAGTTAGAGATACTGGTAGTGACAATTAATACGGAGTAGCCCACTCATCAAATCGTGCTTTTTGGCGCGTTAAACCTCATAATTCAATTTTACTTTTGTACAGTCACAGTTACAATATGCCACAGCAACGCGACCTCGTATCACACTGTTCTAATGAGGGCTCCTGAGTTGATCAAATTAACGCCACTTGTTTAATTCTGCCTAAATACCAACGCACATCGAGCATAAGAGCAACGAAACCCAGTCTGTCATTATCAAACCTATCAGCGCGCCTTCAGTGTTACCGTGATTGCCTTTGCAGAAAGTATAGTTCCATTCGTCAGTGTGTAGTGAGCTTGTCATGCCTGCGACTAATCGCTCATCTCGAACTGATCATCAGGAAATTGATGAACTCTCTGCAAAACAACCGCTTTTTCTAATTATGTTATGCCACACAGGTCCAACAATTGTATCCACTTTCCCGTCGCCACAAAATAAATTTCTGACCACGTTCTTTTTTTGTTCTTCTTTATCTACGCACCTGAACTGTGATAATATTGGGTGATCATTTGATGGATTCTCCCCCACCTCTTTTTATTTTATGCGTGTTGCGATGGCTGAAGTTCGACATTTGTATTGTATTTGATGATTTGCCGCTAATAGTGTATAACATATTGGATTTCATTATGCTATTGTTCCTCTTTAAATTATGTTACCCACTACCCTCTCCAGTGCCTCGACGTTTCTAAATAAAAAATAAATGTGCCGTTCCTTTGTTAAGTTCTTAACTGCCTGCACTTTATTGACTGTGCTTAGTCAAGCTGTATTTTTATAGAAAAGATCTATATGTTTGATGCTATCTTCCAAACACTTCTATTTGTCGTTGCGGTCTATTTAACTGCTTAAGATGGTGTAAAGGGAACCGTTAAGGCTCATTTAGAACAAATACAAAGGTTAGATTCACCTACAACGCTACTGAAAACCAATCGCATCCCATGACTTCAAATACGCAGGAAAATGTCCGGTTTGCTTTCCATGCATAACCTTTTAGCACATAAACTAAACGCACCGCATTCCAGACTACTAAAAAGTGTATCGTTTAGACGAACACACCACCCAGGAACTAATTTGCTCCAACCAATTTTTGCAAGAAATGAATCTGTTAAACACTGTTTTTTCCCGCCGACCGCTTCCCCTGGAGCTGTATTCAGGGGGCCATTTTCCAGTCATAAAGCTTTGTTAAAACTTTAGAACAGTATTTTTCGATCATCATAATAGTACAGCATATATATATATATATATATATATATATATATATATATGCTGTACTTTTATGATTATCGATATATATATATATATATATATATATATATATATATATATATATATATATATTTCGATAATCTGTGTGAAACATTCCCAAGTTGTCGGGAAGGAGCATGGCGTCGAGCATCGTGGTGACCTCTCGACCGTGCAAAGAGCGAAAAGGTGTGAAGCCTGTACTTTCTTGAATTGCGGTATTGTACGTAAAAGTAACGTAAGGAAGGATATCGTCCCAGTTCTTGTGGTGAATGGCCACATACATTGACAGCATATCCGCGATTGTCTTGTTCAGGCGTTCAGTCAGTCCATTTGTTTGGGGGTGACAAGCCGTCGTTTTGCGATGTGCAGTGCCACTTAGCCTCAAGACTTCCTGTAGCATCTCGGCGGTGAAAGCTGTCCCATGGCCATGGCGGCCGCATTTCGATGGGGGCGAAATGCGAAAACACCCGTGTACTAAGATTTAGGTGCACGTTAAAGAACCCCAGGTGGTCCAAATTTCCGGAGTCCTCCCCCTACAGCGTGCCTCATAATGAGATCGTGGTTTTAGCACGTAAAACCCATAATTTAATTAATTTTTTGAACGCTGTCCCACGATAAGTATAATGACGACCGCTGTCGCTCCGTGACGGAGTACGATGCTGTACACGAAAACAATTGGCAATGTCTGCTGCGGTAGCTTTTGGGAGTGCCTTTGTTTCGCAGTATCGTGTTAGGCAATCGGTAGCGACCACAATCCACCAATTGCCGGACGAAGACGTGGGGAATGATCCCAGCAAGTCCATACCAATCTAATGAAGTGGCCTTTGCGGTATTGCTATTTGTTATTTCTTTATTTATTTATTCCAGGGCCCTAGGGCATAACAGAGGGGAGTGGTTACATTCGAAAAAGTGGAAAACAAGAAACAGGAGCAAATTTATATAAAACTAAGCATAATTGAGGCTCACGGGGAAAAAAGAAAGTTACATCCATACAATAAAGGAAATTAACAATAATTAGCGCAGAGTACAAGGAGAGAAAATAACCAGCTCAACAAACAAAGCATAAAGAGATCTTTTGCAACAAAGAAATAAAACCAAATAAATAACGCTCGAAGTAGTAATATGTGCCTACAAAACAAACGACACCCGTTTTAAAAAGATTGGTGTGTTAAAAAGTTGCCAAAAATATAAAAAATCTGACAATGCTACAATTGTGGTTATGACAACAGCAGGTTTGTTAAAGCAGCTTTGAACTGAGCATTATCAGATATTTCGAAGACGGATTGGGGAAGGTCATTCCAACTTGCTCACGCACTGGGTATGAATGAATTGAAAAAGTGGTTGGTGTGGCATGAAGGAATACCAACCTTATGACGATGATAGATGCGTGCTGAAACATAACACGAGAGGGTTATCAATTTATTCTTAAGAATGGGGTTGTCATGATACATCTTATGGAACTGGCAAAGACAGAGTATTTTTATACGTTGTGATAGCAGTGTTGACGATAAGTTCATAGTAGTGACGCTGGAGTTACGGTGATAATTAGAGAGAATGAAGCGAGCCGCCCGGTTCTGGACAGATTCAAGTTGATAGATGATTTTCTCTTGACTTGGGCCCCAGACAGATGCAGCATATTCCAGTTTAGTACGAACTAACGATTTGTAAAAAAAGTAATTTTACAGAGCTTGAAGATAAAAATTGCTGCGTATGTAGCCCGGCATGCCTTTAGCGTTGTTGGTTACATGGTCTACATTCATCTTCCAAGATAGAGAAGAAATAAAACGTCTAGATATTTGTAACAGGACACAAATTCAAGGTTACTAGTATTGCGAAGATATGAGGGCAAGGTGGTATTATAACGAGAAACACGCACGTACTTGCATTTTTTAGTGTCTAGTTCCATGTGCCACATGTTAGCCCAGTCAAGAGCATGGTTCATATCGGACTGAAGAAGACCTACACCAGAGTCACTGTTAATTTCGTGGTATATGACGCAGTCGTCTGCAAAAAGGATAATTGATGAACGTAATCTATCAGGTAAGTCATTGATATAGATGAGAAAAAGCAATGGTCCCAGCACAGAACCTTGTGGCACGCCTGAGTCAACTGCAGAAGTGAAGGAGGAGGTGCTATTACCTGTGACATATTGTGAACGATTAGTGAGAAAAGAGCGCAGTCATTGAAGAACGTTAGGATCAAGGTTAAGTTTACTTACTTTTAAAAAAAGTGGTTGATGAGAAACCTTGTCAAACACTTTTGAAAAATCTTGGAGTACACAGTCAACAATGGAACCCCTGTGAAAGATTGAATTTAGATCATGTGTAAAAGGCGTTTGACTGTAGAAATGATGCAAGGTGAGTAAATGGCATGTTCCATAATTTTACATGGAATGCACGTATGTGAAATGGGTCGATAATTAAGTGGCGAATGGCTATCCCCAGAATGGGCCTTTTTCCGGTGCACCTACTGCGCATGCGTGGCGTGTTGCCGCGCCGTGCATCATGGGATGGCATACGACGTCATTTCTTTTGAGGGCCTCGCGGTCGCGCTCTCCCCGCTGCGAGAGCATTGAAGCTTGTGTTTTCGCCGGTTTTCTCCGTAATTTTTGTGAACGGAAGCAGCAAATCGCAGGCAATGCCGAACCGGTGTGCTGCCGTAGGCTGCGCGAATGTCAGAAGCAAAGATGCAGCTGTCAGTCTGTTTAGATTTCCGGCCTTCAGCCTACATGCTGCCAAACGAGCAAAATGGATTCAGGCAATGAGCCGCGTCAATCTCGACGGCTCACCGTGGCAACCGTTCGCGAACTCTCGGGTATGCAGCAGACATTTATTACAATGAAGTGATTTAGCATGTAAGCTTGGGCGTGTTGTGAATTCATTGAAAAAAAAAACACGTACACAGCGCTGTGTGCGTGTCGCTCTCTCGTGTACGTCTTTTTTGCGCTGTGTTTTTTCCAATTTCTTACAAGATGAGTTACTTTTCTTTTTCTATGCAGTCGCAAACAATGTGGTGCAGCGCCGTCAGCAAGCTGCTGCTTGCCTAACCGTGGCCAAACTGACCGTCAGTGGTGGTGGTCAGCGCCCCTACGCGATCATTCTCTGGTGCATTTTTGTGAGCTACGAAGAAAGGAAAACGCTCTTTAAGACGTCTGCATTTTCGGGGATATGCTATAACAGCTCTTGGCACCTGCTATCTGAGTGAAGTTGTAGGCGCCGGTCGGAGTGCAACCTACACGCGTAGACACGACAGATGCTTGAATGAAGTTTATCATATTTTTGCAGGAGAGCCATCACGTTTCCCCCACCACCCTGACTATGTGCCCTCTGTCTTCAATCACACGAGGAGTCATAGTGGAGCCTTATCTCGCTTCAACAGATTGGAAAACGAATGTACTTTTCTTCTTTGAAAAGCGAACCTTTGTGCTGCTGGCGGTTCAACGAGGCGAAATGGGCTTCCATGCAACGTTCGCTCAAATCGGGTACACAGGCCAGGTCAGAAGTCCATTCACCGCCGGTGTCGTAAAACGACTTGAACTCGTCTAACGAGTACATCTCGAAGAATACCGCGGTTGAGCCGCTCGATGCGCTAAACAACTAGGAAACAAAGCGGAAAGCTTGTAACACGTGTTTGAACCTAGTACTTCTAGTACCACGTGCGCGAAGACGAAAGAAAAAACGGTATCAGCCGAACAGTACGCTCGGCAAGCACACTGACTGAACTTGCCCCGACTTGTCAGGGCGCGCCGCTCCGACCATCAGTTGTGATTTCGGCGGTCACTGTTAGAGGCGCTCTACCAACCCGAAAAAGGCCCATTGCGCAAAGGAATCACCCTCCCGACCTTCCATTCTTCCGGAATGCAGGCTGTCTGAAAGATTGCTTGAATAGATTAGAAATTATTATAGCACTGTATACTTTGGCCGCGATTAAAAACTTGGAATTTATATTATCAACGCCACATGATGAAGAAACTTTTCGTCTATATATTAGTTTTTCTATGCCAGCAATATCAAAGACAATAGGGTCTATTGGTAAAAAATCGGTGCCGGGATAGGTAGGCGTTGCAGAACACACTTTTTTGGAAAAAAATAGGAACAAATACAGAATTCAGAACGTGTGCACACTGATCAGGTAGGATTAGTTGATCGCTTGAGTCTTTAAGGGTGATAGCTGAATTATCTCGTTTGTTGACTACGCTCCAAAATTGCCTTGAGTTACTAATTAAAAGAGATGGTAATGTAGTATTCAACAATGGAACCTTGGCGTGCCCAAAAGCTTTTTTGTGTTCCGTAGCCACAGCCTCATAAGCCGGCTCTTTAGTACCGGCTAGTTTTGCAGAGCGAGGAACGCGTTTTTTCTTACTACACAGCCTCTGTAACGATTGACTGAACCATGGCGATTGCCAGTTTGACGAGATAAATATACGTTGAACGGATTTCTCGATTAGCGATGCAACTTTTTCTTTGAATAAATGCCAGTTAGTATTCAATGAGTGATCCAGAAAGTTGGGAAGTAATCCTCTAAAAAAGCAGAAAGCTCATGGTGAATAGCATCATAATCAGCGTGTTTATTGTCACGGATATATATTTTGTGGTTACTATGGTGAGGCACGGTGCAGCTGAAAGAAAAATTAAGCATTAAGAGAGAGCGAGAGAGAAAAAGCGAAGAGAGGAAAGGCATGGAGGTCAACCAGATGAACGTCCGGTTTGCTACCCTACACAAGGGGTAAGGGAAAGGGGGAATAAGCATTAAGTGATCGCTTAGTCTCGGTAGGTACGATATGGGATATGGAAAAGATCAGGCATAGTGGTGAGTACTAAATCCAGGATGTTAGAAGTGGTAGTCGTAATTCGAGTGGCCTGCATTACAAGCTGGGACAAGTTGAAATCATTGCACAAATTCAGAAACCTGTCGCCTTCACTGGAAAAAAGTTGCCAATAGGAAGGCACATTAGACCATACTATATTACGGAAATTACTCACCTAGTAAAAGGAACGGACTATTCGGATATCGCAGTGTAACCACATGGATGACGTCATGAAGGTCGTCTGCAAAGGTGGGTGAACAGGATGGCGGACGATAACAAACGCCCAATATCAATTTCTTAGAGAACGTTTGTATTTCAACCAAAACAAGTTCTAAAGCGTTAGTAAGATGGACAGAAAGAGACAAAACAGGGCATCAGAGACTGCACTGAGCCCGCCTCCGCCACACCGAGCGCCCCTGTCACACCGATACATGTTGTAGTGTTTTTTTTTACAATCGAACAATTCGCAGCTATCAATCTTCGCAGATAACCAGGTTTCAGGAAGGCAGATTATGTCGGCGTCAGGAGCATCGATAGCTGTGCAAAGACCGTCGAATTTTGGAAGAATGCTTCGGATATTTGCGAATAAAAGCGAAAGTTGGTTAATGACTGGTAACTTTGGTTCACTGCCCCTCGCGCATTGCTATTCAGTGGCGGGTGGCGCGAAGGTATTATGCACGGAATCAGAAGAATCAATCGATGGCTTCAAGGTGCTAGAAATTTCACGCACGCAATAATCGGGAATTGCAGGCGTAGCACTTTTTATTTATGTACAGCTTGTTAAATCGAAGCTTCAAAGTTAGGGGTTGGTTTTTCCCGAATTCGACCAGTTTCTTCCTAGCAAGACGAGTAGCGGGTGAAGTAATTGCTGTGTGAGTTTGAAAGCAACAATTGGCCTTCACTTATTAGAAGTTTACCCACCGAGCCTGTGTGCTCTCTCGATCAATATTTCAGAGGGTGGCATTTTCAATCAGTGTGAAAGCACATTGACCAGCTTTTCCTCTGATCGAGCCCAGGAATCTGATTGGGTGTCGGATAGGCCGTAGAATAGAAGGTTGTCTCGCCGCGGCATGTCTTCAAGCTTCGCCTGGCTAGAGCGCAGTTGAACGTTTTCAACATTAATTTGATCAAACGACTGGCGAAGGCAGTGTCCTGCTCCTCGAATTCCTGAAGAGCGACTGTTTTGCATTCAACCTCCTTTAATCTTTTATTTATATCTGTTAGATGTTCCTGAAAAGGCGCCTGTGTTTTCTAAGGTCATCAACAGGTTTGATTAAATCCAGCCGGTCCGTTTCCTTTTTTTTGTTCGTTTGTTTACAGTTTGTAACATCGCGAACATATAAAATTGCTTAGACTGGGAATCAAGCAAACAGCCCTGTAATTGGCTCTGGGTTCTGGTGTTAGGCCCAGGGTTGACCTCAACGTTCCCGGACAGGATAAGCAGTTGGGTTGCAACGTCAAAGCACTCATGGAAGAGGCAAAACAATATTCCCGGGCGTGGGAACAGCGACAGATGCACGTTATTTGATTTCTTACTGTACATAGACGTAACAGGACTAACCTGGACGAAGAAGCAGAGCGGGTTAGTAAGCCGCATCGCAGTAATGTTCACACGCCCACTAAGGGCATCAGGGTTCAGCCAGCTCTTCCTATAGGCAGCAAAAGATGATGTTGTCATCGATCGGAATCCGTGATATGGTAGAGGGATGACCGTGAACATGTGTCTATTGCGCGGCCCGGCATACCCTTTTGCGTCGTTGGAGTGACAGGGCAACTTGTTGGTATCACTGGTAGATGAAGATAGCGGTACGGCGCTGAAGTGAAACCATGCCGTCATCTGGACGAAGAAGCAGAGCGGATTAGTAAGCCGCATCGCAGTACTGTTCACACGCCCACTCAGGTTGTAGCACTCATGCTGGCAGCACAGGTGGAGTCTTACGTCGTTTACAGTCGCGACATGTGCAAACGTACTGCTTCACAGTCTTTGCAAGACGTGGCCAGTAGTAAGATCGGCGAATTTGTTTCAACGTGCGTGTATACCCCAGGTGTCCGGACAATGGTTCGTCGTGACAGGCACGTAAAATATCGTCACGAAGCGACGTCGGCGCAACGGGCAGGTATGTAGCTTGCGTATGGTCAAAGTTCTTCTTATGAAGGACGTCATCTCGGAAATAAAAGGAGGCTAGCGCGCGTGGGAAACTTCGAGGAAGACTTGACGTGCGCCCTTCCAGATAGTCAATGAGAGGGCTGACCTCCAAGTCGTCGCACTGTTGTTGAGCCATGTCTGTTATTGATACGGCAGAAAGAAAACTGTCGTCCTATACAAGGTCAGCGGGGGCACTTCCGACTGGTGCACGTGAGAGACAGTCAGCGTCGGTGTGTTGGCGTCCTGACTTGGGAACGATTGGGACGTCAAATTTTTGCAGTCGAAGGCTCCATCGTGCCAGGCCACCTGAGGGATCTTTGAGGTTCGCGAGCCAGCAAAGCGAATGGTGGTGGCTGACTACTCTGAATGGGCGACCGTACAATTATGGCCTAAACTTTTTATGGCCCAGACAACGGCTAAGCATTGTTTTTCCGTGGCAGAGTAGTTTTTCTCGGCAGCAGATAACGTTCGGCTCGCATAGGCAACCACACGCTCTACGTCATTTTGTCACTGAACCAAGACAGCTCCAAGGACGATGTTGCTGGCGCCTGTAAGCAACTCTGTGCCAGCGTTCTGTCATGAGCGTTCTGTTCTCGTTGCCTTCCCCCAAAAAGATCACGTACTCGTGACGCCTGCGGCAGAAAGAATGTTCCACATCCGCATCCCAGGTTTTCGAATAGTGGCGCTGGCTAAATCTCCCAGGGTTAGTTCTAGTTTTAAACATAAATTCCCCGGAAAGTAGACGGGAAAACGGCGCCGCGGTAGCTCAATGGGGAGAGCATCGCACGCGTAATGCGAAGACGTGGGTTCGTTCCCCACCTTCGGCCAGTTTTTTCATCCATTTTCATTTTCCGTTTTTTTATGATTTCTTTAATTCATTTAGTAAGTACAGGTAATTACCCCGATGTTTTCCTTGGTGTCTATGTGTGTTCGCTTCTTAGGGTATGATTGAAGAGAAATCGGGCCCCTCAGTTCCCTATCTTCTGGGTCACACACGTACGCGTGTGTTTATTTGTGGCAATCTCATGAACGGCCATTTCCTGTGCCACAATATATTTTCATGCCTGGTATAGCCCATCCTGCATGGGCCGAAGCTGTTGGCCTGCCGTATTTTGAAATAATTACAATAAATGTATTCGCCCCATTGGCCACTCCTGCTTAGGCCTGGACCGGGCCTGCTGTATCATTGAGAGAAGAGAAATAAATAACTTCCATTCATTCTGCATGTACAGGGACAAGCATGGCACGACAAAAATACACGGACATGAATTGACAGGACGAGTGCCAACTGCCAATTGACTTATTCTGGAAAGCGTGCGCCGAAGTAAAAATCAGGCGCATGCGTATACAGACAGTATTCAGTACAAACTGCCGCCAACAAGGACCAATATGATGTACATAGCCGCATCTGAAATCTGAGCGTATTCGATCCGTCAGGGAGAAAGCAAAGTGGAGCAGCACATTAATCGTACGCTTTCGCACCGTCCTAATACCATCGTCCTTGTATACGTCGGCGAAGCTAAACAAGGCCAAGAAATGATTTGTGCAAGCTGGAAATGGAGATGAACATGGGAGTATTACTCAGGGCGATCGACGGCATGGGGCATACCTTTCCCGAGATCACAATCGGGCATCCGAAGTAAGATTAAGGTTAGAAATTAAAATGGGAGGTTAGCAGAATATTACCGCCCTATGCAGACAACCGGTGATCTACAGTATTATCAGAATGATATTCTCAAGAAATTCAAACGCATGCAAAGCCAGTAAAGGATTAGGTGGCGCGATATTAGAATATTTGAACCATAAGATTCAGTCAGCTGGCTGAGGACAACATATTTGTAGGAGAGAAGGCTTCGTCCTGAAATAGACGTAAAATATTTTTATAATGATCATGTTTCAGCCTTTCTGGATAAAAACTATTTTTTCATGCATTCAATGTGCAGTTTTCGCGAGGAAAATGTATGTTCTCCTGATTTCTAGCAGAACACATCTTTTCATTTGGGCATATTTCTATCATGTAAGATTAGGCCATACTTAAAGTTGTCATAAATAGCTACAATTTATCTCTTCTGATCTTATGTTGAGTATCCGAGTTTGCTAGGAAAATAAGTCATGGTGTTTATGAGATAGAATAACAAATGGTCACATTGTAATCGACATTTTTCGCTGCTGTGGAAAGAACCGATGTACAGAAACACGAGAACTGTCGGCATTACACAGCTCCTATGCAAAAATATATTCCGTACACTTGTTTCGTAATATTATTCACTGTACTCGAAAGGTGTCACAAAGTGGAAATATTTAAATGAGGCTATGAAAAACATGCGAATTTATTTTAAAATATAACCGAGCCAACAATGTATTCCTCTCGTTTAGTGTTTTCGTATTTTCAACGCCTGGGCATTTTTTTTTCATTGTGTAGTGAGTCATTCATTGTGTATCATTCATATTATTCGTGAATTTTATCTGCGTGCTTTCAGACTCACCATCTCGTGCAGTGGTCCCTTTTCCTCGTCGCAACGCGTATCACCCTTATCCACACTGCAGCGGCGCTTCAGCTCTGCCCATAGCTTCGGAAGTAAAAAAACTCCGTGACACTGGCTGTGGCGCAGGCGTGGCCGCAGCAAGGAAAATCTACGTTTGCTCTTAACTTTAAGTGGACATGAGAGTGACCCTCGGGGGCAATAATGAGGCTCCTTACTACTTTAAAACCATGAGTCAGCAGGAGGGAGTAGTTGTATGCCACGACTGCTTCAACTTGTAGTGAACCGTCACACGCAAATTGTACCATGACACGTTCCCCTGATGCTGAGTTTACACCAACGTCGATGGCACGAATAGCACCTCTAGGGCGACTGTTTTAATGCAAAAGCATTATATGCCCTATGAAGTATATGCCCAAAATTGATTTTACCCAATTCGAGCACGTGACCAAGCGATCACATCACGTGACACAGCCACGTGCCCAAGTGAGAACCTTCAGTTACCAGGTAACATGACTAAGTGATGACGCCATGTGACAATGTCACGTGGCATGGATGTCGATATAGTCGACGCGCCCGAATGCCTTCGCATTCAATACCCCTAAGCAGACTTAAGTGACCATGTAAAGGTTTATTGCAATAACAATTATATGCGCACTCCAGGCGCATTTGAGGCGTCGGCGTCGCCGTGATGTTCCGTATTAAATGCAAGCACGTTACCACCGCCGCGGCGCGCCGTATGCTGTATGTGCGAGTGAACGCGTGCGAGGGGAGCCGACGATCGCGCCTTTCGTGCGGACAAGGCAGGAAAGCGGGACTGAAGCGCGCCGTCTTGCGTCGCGCGCTAGGACCCGGGGGAAGAGGTTGTGTTGCCGAACGCGGTGTAAAAATTCTTACACCGTGCTCCCGCTGCAACTACGTATTCCGCTGCCGCGCGCGCCTTTTCTTGAAAGCGATCTGCGTTGAAGGCAGATCGCCTAGGCACTTCGACGACTCATTCCCTTGTGCGTGATGTGTTGTCGCCGCTCAATTTGCGTAGAAGCGATAGACAGCACGAAGGTCGCTTCGTTTGCTGCTGCTGCTGCCACGCTTCCTGACGCCAGCATTTTGACAGCGAGTGTCCGCGCTCAACGAGTGTAATGTATTCACGTTTGCCTGTGCGCACTGACACCATGCGTGTTAGTTTAGTTAGTAAGCGAATGTTCGCAATTTTATTTGGCCGGTAAAACTACTATCCTGACTTCGTAAAGCTCTGTATTTATTTGATAACGAAATCGGTGCTCCGCCTTCGGGCGACACTGCGATATTTTGTTATTGGCCACTCCTTGGCCAATAACAGTTTGGCGCCATTATACGTGAGGAAACATAAGATATGACCGCTGCTCTATGAATTGCGGTTGATGTGAAACGTGCTGTACCTCTATTTGAAAAGATGCGTAGGCTGCTGCTCTGAATAGTATAATTCGGCCCAGTGTCCTCTAGAGCGATGACCTTTGCGATCGTCGAAGCAGTACAGGAATTTACAGGTGCTATGATATTTTATTAAATGTGGTAATTAGTGTAGCAGCCGCCAAGCAGCGGCGAACAGCCTGAACTCTGTAATCACAGCACGGGGCGTCGCCATCGTCTTCGAGCTGCTACCGGAAACACGGGGCGGGTCTGCTTCATTACATTGGCCCTGGATGTGAAACGGAGCCACCCTGGCGACTCAGGGAGCAGAAAAGATAAGGGGTCGTAATAGGGCCTAAGCCGGCTAACATGCACTGTCTCGTGACCCCGACAACGAAGGTCCGGCCATGGTGTGGCGGGCTCAACGATATAGTTCACTGATGATAAGGCGTCGATGGTCCGTACCGGATCATCGTACAGACCGTGGTGCCGCGCAAGTAGTTTACAGGAAAGGCCACGGGTGTGAAGCGGTATCCAAAGCCAAACAAGGGAACCGTCAGGGAAGGCAGTGTGGCGTGAATACTGTCACGTGTTGTCTTCTGACACCCCTGACCTTCGCTGGTCAGCGAACGAGCCAGCTGTCGGCAATCTACAGCGTGTCGGACGTCTTCTTGAATTGTAGTGCTCTCGGAGGCGTCAGCTCGATAGGGCAGGATAGTACCCATTGGAAACGAAGGCTCACGTCCGTACAACAGAAAAAAGGGTGGAAACCGGTGGTCGCTTGCGTTGTGCTGTTATAGGCGAACGTAACGAAGGAGAGTACGGTGTCCCAATTGGTGCGGTCGGACGAGACGTACATCCTCAACATGTCCCCGAGTGTTCGGTTGAACCGCTCCGTGAGACCGTTCGTTTGTGGGTGATACTGCCAGTGACCTCAGGTATTTCCTCGAGGGAGGTCGCTTGTCAGGTTGTCACCGTCCCGCGAGTGCCATATTTCACCTCTATCTGTTGTGACATCTTCGACCAGTGCTCGTTCGGCGCATTCTGCATCTTTCCCGCCCGACGACATTGCAAATATGATTGCAAAGATCCCCAATCCGCCGCAGAGCTCCGTGACCTTCTCGAGTTCTACGCCTACATTTGCGACCTGAACGAGCGCTCGTTGGGTCAAACTACGGTTTTGAAGCATCGTATAAATACCGGCGATGTGGCACCTGTTCGCCGATGCCCATGCCGGGTGTCGCCCTCTGAGCGACAAGTTATCCGGAGCGAAGTTGACAAAATGCTTGCCAAAGGGATTATTTAACACTCTTCCAGCACGAGGGCTTCCCCTGTTGTTCTCGTCAAAACGAAGGACAACAGGTGGCCATTCTGCGTGGACTATCGTCATCTAAACCAGGTCACCAAGAAAGACGTCTACCCGCTTCGACGGATCGACGATGCTCTGAATTGTCTCCACGGTGCCACGTATTTTGCATCAAGAGACCTTCGCTCCGAATATTGGCAAATTGCCGTGGATTAAATGGACCGTGAGAAGACCGCATTCGTTATATATGACGGCCTCTATCAGTTTATGGCAATGCCTTTCGGCTTGTGCAATGCCCCTTTGAACGTATGATGGACATGCTCTTGCGTGGATTGAAATGGTCCATCTGCTTGTGCTACATGGATGACGTCATCGTATTCTCTCCAACTTTTGCGACCCATCTTGAACGACTTTCATCTGTGCTTTGTTTTTCGCACCGCTGGCCGGCAGCTCAGCTCAATGTCTGCTTACAAACTGCTTTTGTAACTTGCAAATTCCGCTACCTCTGCTGCGCCAGCAAGGTAAGGCCTAATCAGGAGGTTTAAGCCCTCCTTTTGCCTTACCTCGCGGGCAAACCTTGTGCCTCTTTTGCCCGAATAAAAGAATAAAAGAAAAAAAAAGTCTGAATGAGTTGAGAAGAACTGGTAACCCGAAGACACGCTTAAGTAGTTCAATTTTTTGTCCATGTCGTGCAGCCTTTATGTTGTGTTATCACAGACGCGTTCATGCGTCTCACAGAGACGCGTCCGTGTGTCTCTCCTGTGGTGCGTAGCTGCGTGTGATGTGTCTGGTGGCGTTCTACTTGCAGGCGTGCCTATATAAGCACCCGGCATTTCTGTGTTTGGTTCATTCTTCTTTCCAATATGACCTCGTTGGGCGCATAAACAGTTTTGCTTCCATGGCTCTGACTTTGGCATTGCCCGCCGCATCCGCACCATAAATGGCGACGAGGATGGGATCGCGTCAGTTGCAGAACGTGGTTAACTGAAGAATCCAGCACGCATCGCAGGGTTGTCACGGAATGGCAGCGCTTGGAAGATTCGCCCAGTTCGCCGAGGACGCTGACGAGGACTCTGTATCCTACTTGGACAGGTTCGAGCACTTCCTGAAGGCCTCCGAGATGAGCGACAACCTGCAGCCTTAATGTTTATCACGGCAATATGGAAGAAGGCCTATCGGACGCTGGAAGCTCTTGTGCAACCAGAAAAGCCTCAAAGGAAGACCTATGAGCAGCTGGTAGAAGTATTGAGGCTGCAGTACGATCCGAAGCCATTGGTTATCGCAGAACGATTCAAGTTTAATTCCCGCTTCCAGCAAGAAGGGGAGTCTGTGCCAGCATTTTTCGTAGAGCCGAAGCGCTTAGCGACGTCATGCGACTTTGGAACTTTCCTTGACGGCGCACTTCGGGTCCGTTTCGTAGCCGGGCTACGTCACAGAGCAACGCAAGTGGAGTTGCTGGGGAAGGGAACCTTAACGTTCACAAAGTGCATGCGACATTACGAAATGCATGGAGCTGGCACGCAAATAATGCCTAGGGTTTCAGCGCAGCTCTGTTCAATCAACCAACGCAGTTGGCCACTAAACTGGGTAGTGGGAAACGCGCAGAAGCGAACAGACCAGCTTGTACGCCACAACGAGGAGTGAAAGCGCGACACCTGTCATAATGCTTCCGGTGTGGATCTGCCCACAACGCCACAATACGTCAGTCTGCAAGTTCCACAAGTACTGTTGCCGTCGTTGCAAGCGCTACGCACATTTAGCGACAATGTGCATGGCTCAGTCTAAGGGCAGTATGAATGCCGTAGACGAAGGCAGTGACAACGAACTCGTGTTACACTATGTTTACTTGTGCCATGAACGCGCAGGACGTTATGAAATATGTCTTCGAGTGGCAGAGAAAGATGTTTGCATGCAGATAGACGCAGGAGCATCTGTTTCAATTGTGCCAGAAAGCCTGTACAACAGTTACTGTCACAGTCTACGTTTGGAGTATGCTTTGTAGTGAATGAGCCATTGCCGCAACATCGACTATATCATTGTTATGCGCCTGGGTGCCAAACATGCTACATTTACATGAAGTATGGGCCGAAGGTGTCTTTCGAGTCCCGAAGGATGAAAATAGGTGGGAAGAGTGGGATGACAACCTTCACAGAACTGAAAAGCCCTTGGAGGACACGAGCGCAATATGCGAGCTCAATTGCTAGTCGCGTCATGTGCTCAGGGAATATGATATCGGCACATCACCAAAGGGTAAGAGGTGAAATAGCACGTTGGCAACCGATCAACCGCGCCGATGCTTTACAAACCATTCTACCTAATTTGCCGGCCTACATTTCTAAGTAGCTGAGGCATGAGAGGCAATCAAAGCCCGCGTTCTGCCCATACAATTATGCTTTAGGCGCGCCGTTTTCTCGCACCGACGACACAGTTGGTACGCAGGGAGACAGTGCTGATCACTAATACCTTGCGGGAACAGGCTTCCTTGCTCCGCTTCTCAGCTCCGTCTTCTTTCCCTACGTGGCTCTTCGCCTTCCGTAGACTGCTTCAGCCACGCGTTATTAGCCGATTCGCTGAAATTTCTTGTGTGGCGCACGCTCATTCGTAGGTGTTTCTTGAGTTGTTATTTTGCTGCGCTCGGAGAGCACGTGCATGGAGGTGTCATCCTTGTGAACGATGCAGCCGCCGCGGGGCACGTGCGTCCATGTTTTCAACGCCACTTCGTCGTCGTCCAGGCGTTTCCTCGCGGTTCACCACATTACCTGTACCCTTGTACGCGCATTTTGTGTGTTTGAATATACGTTTGCCTGCCGTGATTGTTGCCATTACATCCTTGCTGCCCTCAAAGGCGTCTATGACTGATTTAATTGAGCCTGCTCCCAGAACCACATCCTAACACTGGAGTAAACAGGGTTTTCCCGTCCACGACGGTGTCGTTTACTGCACGACCGTGTTTACCTCTAATGCAGAAGTGCTCTACGAGAAGGTAGTGACGTTTTCTGAGTCCCAGTTGCCACATACTGCAAAGTTTGCTAGATGCGTTTTGATAAAGGAAGGCCCAGTGCAAAGCAAAGCCCAAGCAGAGGATGTGTTGGGGAAGACTGACTCGATGTAGCTGTGTGCGGGCGCAATGGCAGCCGAGGACTATGTTGAAGCTTTTTCACAACCAAGCTTAGGCACCACGTGTTGATGCGCTAAGGACTGTACTTCAGCCGGAATTGCCGAGGCTAGGTAGCTAAACAAAGAACTTTTCGTCTCTTTTTGTTCATGAATAATTAAAAAAGGAGCTAGCATAGAAGTGGTTGTGCAATATCATGTTTTTCCAGGAAATCCATGTGTCTCCTGCCGGTACCTGAGACGAGATTTGCCCACACGCCGATCCCGAGTCCAGCATAGGATCCCAAAGGCACGCCACAACGTTGCTCAAAAAGTGAAAGCTGCACTTAGAAGGAACAAGAGATTTTGCACCCGTCTTGATGATACAAGGAAGAGAGCCTTGTGGAAATGCAATAGCAAGTCCCCGCTTATAGATTACTTGCCAAGAAACAAAATCCTTTCTCTGCCAAGCAAATTAACACTAAAGCGCTATGTATCCATTTACCGCACACTTTTTTTGCTTCAATGAGAAAATCCCGAAGAAAATGTACGGTAAAACAGTCGAGCTCAACATCAGCAAGAGACACGGGGGATTGCTCACTGGTGAGCGCAAACTTTCTGAGAATTTGTCCTTGAGGAGCACTGATGCAATTGAAGGCTTTGTAGACTTCGGCTCGTTTACCACGCAAGACGAGCACACCATCTGACCATGGCATGGTAGTCCTTTTTGAGGCATTCCACGGAAAACGGAGTCAGGTCATTGGCTGCTTCGCGACGAACAGCATGATGAAAGCAGACATCCTCGCCAAGGTCGTAAAGAATCCACAATACTAGCAAGAAAGTGGACTTTGTCGATTTTATTACAACTGAGCATGATGTGGAGGATGACGGGAATGAAATGTGGAGGATGATGCGAATATGTGCGACTGTCACTTCAATTAACTGCAAGTTCTAACACTCCTCTTACCCAATGCTACACTTGTTCTTCATTCCAAGTTTTCCACATCTCACCAAATGCCTCCGCTTCTCCATGTTGAAAAAATGTTTCAACGTCCCAGTTGGCCGTGTAAGTTGCCTTATGTGTGCCATGTATTGCCACTCTCAATCTGCCACACATTGCACCTAGTTTCCTAGCGTCGAACAGTACAGTACTGTACAACTCTTCCTAATTTCCGTCTTTCAATGGGTATTACAGGGCTCAATTTGACTAAAGGGCTGCTACGACGCAGCTGCTTGTCTATTTATGTGGGGTTCACGATGAGCAAATTACTTGATATAATTGGAAAACATTAAACTGGAAGACATCCAGAAACATTTGGCAGGCTGATTTGCATCCTTGCTACAGAACTAGCATGCAGAGCAACCAATGACCTGTTTTGTTTTCTAATTATTCTGCAGGAATTCATGCGGCCAGTATGGGTAGCCTAAAAGACTGATTCTAATAACATGACCATCAAAGCCATGCCTAGAATAACCCAAATAGCTTTGAAAAAAAATCAGGGCAAACTACGCGTTTCAACTGTGTGGTCCAAAACTCTGTTGGTCCAAAGTTGGATACCATATTGGAATCATGAGTGCCACTATGAAATTCTTCAGGTAACCTTACTGCCGGATAATTAACATTGCTTTTAAAGCGAAGCTTTCTATGCCTCACTGATTTGTCCGTGAGTGCCGAAAACGCACTGCAGAAAAGCCAACTTACACAATGGAACTACTTGCGCATCTGTGCGCACAATAGCACAACGGCGCACGACATACGTGTCGTAGAACACTACAATTTACATTCGCAGTTGTGCTGATAAGAACACTGGTAAATGCAATGCAATGCATTCCCGGCCGTCACCATGGGTAGGCCAAGTGTGCAGCGCACGGCAGAAGAGGCTGCGATACGCGAGCGTAAGCGCGATCGTGCCCGTGAGGCCGATCCCGTGTATCGGCAGCGGCACGTAGTTTACTTATTTATTTATTTATTGATTTTTACATACTGCAGCCCTGTTAGGGATATGGCAGGAGTGGGGAATTATACAGTTGTAGAGCGTACACAAATTGCAAATATAAGCAGCACGAGAGCAGAAAATATAAACCATGAAAGTGTGTGTGCGTGTAATCAACGACATGATCCAAAATAAGGGCTATCCGATTTAAATAAATGTGTCTTCATGCAACTTCAACGTTAAAAAATACAATCCTAAACAAGCAATAAAATTATATATCGCATTGGGTCGCTCAGCATTTCTTGGGTTCATTGTGTGGTCGTTCGACTTTGATAAACTTTACTTGGGAGAACGCATCGCGCTCAACCAATTTTTGCACTTTTGCAGCTATACAATTATACAACCAATTATACAATTTTTGCAGTTATTTACCATGCTACGAGGCCTTGTCTGCATTCTGAGACGACATGTCGATAGTACTTTACGCAATATTGTTTTTAACATTGAAGTTGTTATAGCCAGCGTTATTTGTGGTTCGTATCAAGAAACTATCATCAACAGCAATGAAGAAACAAACAAAAGAAAATAAATTTTCTTACCGAGGCAGTATTCCAACCTGCATACCCACGGTACCAAGGCAAGCGTCGTAACCACTAGGCTATACAGCCACGCTTACACTACGTGCATTTATACGAACCATATGATTGCGTTCTACCGTCGTCGCCTTCGTCGACAGCTGGCGCGTTCGCACGCGCTCGTGCCAATGCTCTGCGAAGTGAAGAAGTGGTTTTGCGCGCTATGCTCGGGAGAGAGATAAAGTGAATGAGAGTGAGGGAGAGAGACGCATTCACGGAGCGGGTCTGCTGGAACGCGTTGTCGGCATTGTAACGCGGCGGTACGCGGTAGATATGGGCAAAACGGCTCACTTCAGTGAGCGGCTTGGAGCGGCTCAGCTCACTGAAATGAACCGGTTCATTAAAACGTGTAACCTGTGTTAAGCATATTCTATAGTTAGCTGGCTTTGAAAAAAAGTATGTATGCCTGATTTAATAACCGTGTTATTGTTATTTTCGCTATGTTTAGAGTAATATCCTTACATATATTAAAAGCGTGAATTTTTAGTTGTAATGAAACTTTGTTTTCTGATATTGGGGATAAAATTGTTATGATACTGTAACAGGCAGAATGCGACATACTTTTTTCAGAAAGAAAGTTATGTAACTTCATCGTCTCTACAAAAGCTTGTCTGTTCTTGTGGTGGTTTAAAATCAACTTTTGTCAAAATAAGAACACAAAATGGTTGTACAATATGTTTCAACTTTATTCATTTATTCACATACGTATGTTCCCTATAATATGAGTAATCTGTAAAGCCATGCAAAATGAATGTAGAAATCATTTCTTGAAGTCCAATACAAAAATCATACGAAAGATCCACAAAACTGCCGCACGGAGCTTTCGTTTTTTTTTTTCTTTTGAGTGCACGCGCGATACTGGCGATCATGTCATCATGCGCCAGAACAAAAAGAAAGAAAAAGAAAGAAATAAAGTTCGATTACAACACAACAGATCATTGGACTCATTTTCATGACTACACTAATTAGCATAAATGAAGACCAGGACGTAAACTGTGCATTCACCTGTTGTCTTTAAAGACACGGAAGACCATCTTCGGTGTGTTAGTGGACCAGCGTACGATGTGCGATCGGTGAGAGTCGTGAGACATCGTTCGAACAGCAGCAGGCAACGAACGGTACCTTCCTTTGCGAATTAAGGCTTCTTTACTTCTCCCCTCGGTGGCATCGGGTGCCACACCATAAGACGCACAAAAAACCAAACAGACTGCTGCGCACACCACACACTGCGAGCGAGTACCAGTAGCGCGAGTCTGCCCACACCGGCCACCATTCGTCGGTCAGAAATCGAAACCTCGAAACCCAGCAGAAGACCCACCTCTAACGTTACGATTCAGTGCGGCTCATTCAAGGAGAGAGAACCGGCTTCCTCACCCCGAAAGGACCGCCGCTCTCTTACTGAACCACGGCTCCCTCGCTCTCCAAACGAGCGGCTCAAAAGATCCAGCTCGCTCCTGAGCGCCACGGCTCCCTCGCTCTTCAAAAGAACGGCTCAAAAGCTCCGGCTCACTCCTGAGCGCTCAGGAGCGAGCCGGATCTTTTGAGCCAATGAAATGACAGAGGTCAATGAAATGACAATGAATGACAATGAAATGACGGAAATGACAGAGGTCCTAAGCAGACTAGATCAAATCGTTGTTGTAGTTACTAAAATGCAGGAAAACATTTTGAACCTGCAAGCAGAAATGCAGAAAAGGGATGCTATCATAGAAAAATTAGCAGAGCAAAATGCATTAATCACAGAAAGACAAGAACAAACAGAAAGGACGATTAACCGTATCGAGACAATTCTCAACATGACGAGAAAGCGCACACAAAACCTCTCGCATTACTCACAAGATGAAACACCTAACAAGGTAGTAATTCCGGACTCGGAGAACACAAATATCCTCAGGGAACATGACACCCAACATGAATAGCGGTATCGGAAATAAAAGAAGCTATCCAACTGAAAATAAAATAATAATTTGGCAATGGAACTGCAGAGGTTTCAGAAAGAAAAAGGCGCTGCTGTTGCAGATAATTGGAAAGGAACCTAGACCACCTGATATAATTATGGTGCAGGAATCAAACGGGATAACAACCATACCAGGATACCAACTGTTTCAGCAACCCAGTATTAAAAGAAAATGTAGGAAGGCAACAAATAACATTTATGCACCAGGAATGACTGTAACTTACGTTAAGAATGAATTAGCGGCGGTACAGCTCGACACGGCAGGGGACAATACAGAGGAGCAAGAATACGGAACGATAAAGTGCAGAATCCCGAAGAGCACACAGGAAATAATTTTCATAAATGCTTACTGGCTTCCCAACAAGGCAAATAACAACATTCAGTGGCTCGAGAAACACTTAAGGGGCCTAAAAAAATACCCCATTCTCTTAGCGGGGGACTTCAACAGTCCAAGTAAAGCTTGGGGATATGACTGGATGGCACCGAATGGCAGAAAGTTAGAATACGTTATGAATAACGTACAGTTTACTCTGTTAAATGATACCACGATTGCTACTAGAACAGGCAACAGCGTCGAGAAAGACACGAACCCGGACTTAACATGGTTCAGAGGACCCATGAATGCTGTGTGGGAGAACAGCCTAGAGAACATGGCAAGCGATCATTTTATCCTTACAACGCAGCTTATAGTGAAAAAAGGACGAACCGAAAACAGAACTTTTAGTAAAACAAAAATTACTAAATGGGACGATATGCGAGCTCAACTATTACAGAGAGACCCAGGGTATGACTTAAATACTTGGGTAGAAGATACCAAATCTGTGTACAAAAAGACCACTAAGGAAATAGGAAGAGATGAAGATCACCCCTATGTTGACTCCCACCTCTTAAATCTCTGGGACAAGCGCCTCAGGTTAATCAACAAATACAAAAAGAATAAATTAAACAAAGCATTACGCAAGACAATTCAAAGAATCACAATATAAGCACAACATTATGCCCAGGAATTAGCCAACGAGAACTGGCTTCAAACATGTGATCAGCTTAACGGACAGCTGCATACTCCGAAGGTTTGGCAAATATTGAGGACCCTTCTAGGCCAGGCAAAACCAAGGCACGCGATAAATAAACTGCAAATGTTGGAAAATAAAAATGCAGAGGAGCTCGCTGTAGAATTTTTGCATACCTTTTTTCCAATCAAAAGCGACGATCATCCCTTACCAGATTACGACGAGGCTGGTAACGACAATTTCCAAGGCATCAACTCGCCTTTTTCCCTTCGTGAATTAAATGCCGCCATGCAGAGCTTAAAACGGAACACTACCCTTGGTGCAGATGGAATCACGTACGCAAGGTTGAGAAACTTGCCAGATAATTATCAAGAGGCTCTGCTGGAACATATAAACAAAGCATGGGAACAAGGTGTAATTGCAAAACAATGGAAAGAGGCAGTAGTAATACCAATTCCTAAGACAGGAAAACCATCCGACAAAGTATCCAATTTTAGGCCCATATCATTAACCTCCTGTATAGGAAAATTAATGGAGAAGATGGTTTTAGAACGTCTTGAGTGGCACCTGGAAGGCCTTCAACTTTCACCCGAGACAATGATAGGCTTCAGAAAACATGTTAGCACTCAGGACGCTATGCTGAGGATCAAAAACCAGGTGTTCGATTTACCAAGTACAGCTCAGCTAAGAACAATCGTAGGGGTCGATATGCAACGAGCTTTTGATAGTGTCACCCACCGCGCAATTCTAGGAAACCTCAAGGCGACTAAACCTGGGCCTAAAGTATACAACTATGTTAAGGACTTCCTAAGTGAAAGGACGGTTAAAGTGAAACTTGATGAATATATGTCACCTAGCCATCCAATCACGCGCGGAATACCCCAAGGTTCTATTCTCTCGCCGACTTTATTTAACATTGCGATGATGAAGCTACCCGCATTACTAGAACAAATACCAAACCTAGAACATAATCTGTACGCCGATGATATAACTATTTGGTGCTGTCGAGGATCACCAGGATGGCAAGAAGACATTATTCAATGGGGACTAGATACTATACGTGACTACGCCGAAACACTAGGGCTAGAATGTTCCCCTCAGAAATCAGAATATATTGTCATTAGTGAAGACGTTACCAAGCGAGCCGAAGAATATAAAAATTTAATCAAACTTCGAATGAAAGACGCAGTCTTACCCCGCAAGAATACCATAAGAATCCTGGTTTTTTTTCTACAGGACAATGGTAAAGCATCAACATGGGTGCAGAAGCTGACCGTACAACTGGAACAGATCCTTGCAATGATACGTAGAATAACTAGACAAAGGAGAGGAATGAAAGAACATGAACTTCGTAAGGTTATAGAAGCCTTGATCTTTTCTAGGATAATGTACTATCTACCATACGCTAAGATAACCAGCACTCAGCGCAAAAAGATAGACATTATAATTATAAAGTGTGCTAGACTTGCCCTGGGAGTTCCGAAGTTTGCACCTAACCATAAAATTGAAGCAACCGGCCTCTTTAACTCACTAGAGGACAGAATAGACATGCACAATCAAGCACAAATATAGAGACTTAAATCATCTAATCAGGGTCGATGAATACTGAATAGATTGGGATACGAAACCGCTAACTTACCCCCAATTCCCCCGAAACTACCACCATGGGATGATCTGCCAAGGATAACCGTAGATCCCATTCCAAAAAAATATGCACCCGGAAAAGAATCGAAATAGGCGCTCAAAAAGAACAAGTGTAATGCAGAGGACAGAGGATAAAAGCATGTACTACACAGATGCCAGTCATAATGCCGAAATCAGCAAAGCAGCGGTCGTGGGCCATGACTCGACGCTTGTGAAAATTACTTGGGAGTCCCAACGCCTCACGACGCGGAATTGCTGGCAGTAATTCTCGCCATAACGGAAATGACACGCACATCTGACACGATCACAATCCGAACAGACAGTCAAAGCGCTTGCAGAGACATTCAAAATGATGATCTTCCTTACCACATACGCACAAAGCTCCACATGTACATGCATGCTCACCCCCTTCTACGCATACGCATACAATGGGTTCCAGGCCATCAAGGATTACGAGGAAATGTAAGAGCACACCAGCTCACCCGAGCATAAAATCCGGGACCTCCTATCCTTTGGCCTGTTGAAGATACTTACAACCCCAGAGAAGAGCAGAAGATGCAGCGGAAAGAAAGGATACGTATTTTGAAGTCTCGCAGGGAAGCATCAACAATTCTCAACACACCATCCTACACGCATTCGAGAGAGGACGCCTCAATCATACGAAAAGCACAAACACACACATTACTCACACCACACTATACGCATTATATTAACAGGGACCCAGGCTCCCCCACTTGTAAACAGTATGGCGCCTATCCATCAAATAGACACATCTTGTGGGAGTGCCCTGGAAACGCCATCTTCAAAAAGACAATACTTTTCAAATTACCACACAACCAGCGTCCTGGCAGCTGGGAGGAGTGGACCACTCCCCCACGAAGGTTTGAAAAACTATGGTGGCCGCTTCTGGTGCAGCACGTCAAGAACGTTCTGGGCCAGGAGGCATGAGCCTACCAGGAGGCCCGGACTTGGGCTTTAGTTCCTTCGGGGCTAATAAATGTTATTTCTCTCTCTCTCTCTTTTGAGCCGCTCTTTTGAAGAGCGAGGGAGCCGTGGTTCAGTAAGTGAGCCCCCGCAGGGGCGTCTGCGTAAGCAGGCGTTTGGTGGGTTGCGACACCACGGACCCGAGCACATGGGGGTCGCACCCTCTCACGCTTAACCGTGCGTGGCTTAGCCGTGTCCGGGGAAAAGGGGATCCTGGGGGTTGAGCCGAAGCCGGGTGTTTGGACCTTCATGGTCCCTCGGCGGAGGCAACACACCTCTTTGGCCTCCGCTTCACGTAGACGGCACCCCCGGACTGACCCACCCGGGGGAAACCGGCTGGTCGCCTTTTCCTATCCCCCTCTCTGCCCTTTTTTCTTTCTTATCTCTTTTCTTTACTGTCCTGTCTCCTCTTCTCTTCTGTTACTTCTACGTTTTCATAGGCGGCTCGGGTTAACCTTGTGTAGGTGCCCTCTCTTGGGTTTATATATAAGGTTATAGCGGCAATGTACGGCTGGCGCCTGTAGCCTTACACGTTAAGTGCTGCAGCGTCCCCTTGTTGGACTCCGTGGTGGGTGGCTGCCATAGCTGCCGAAGTACAAAATACTCCTATGGGAACACCCGCTTTTCCACGGCTTCTTGATCGTCTCCCTCAGAAGAGGGGGCGCACCGATGAGTTTTTGAACTTGTTCACCCGACCAAAAGACATTTTCCCACGCTTTCAAGTAGTGCATAGCGAAAGAACAGAAAAACTGGCAAGAACAATATCCCCATTTGTAGATGCGAAAAGCTTAACCAACACACTAGGTCCTGGCTACAAGGTCACCAAAATGCCAAGCGGAGACCTTCTGCTTGAGCTACGTGATAAAGACCAATACAACAGACTCGGCAAGCTTGTTACTTTTGGTGATGTCCCAGTTACTGTTTCACCGCATCGTTCCATGAACACAGTACGGGGGGTAGTATCAGAAGCAGACCTCATTGACCTATCTGAAACTGAACTGTTGGAAGGATGGATGGAGCAAAACGTCACGAATGTGCAGCGCATTGTTATGAGACGGGACAACAAAGAAATCCCCACGAAACATCTGATACTTACATTTGAATTGAGCGAATTGCCACAAACCATTGAAACAGGCTACACAAAGATAGCCATAAGACCATACATACCAAATCCTAGGCGGTGCTACCAATGTCAAAGATTCGGCCATGGCTCGCAGAGCTGCCGTGGCCGACTCACCTGTGCTAAGTGTGGAGTACAAGGTCATTCCTCAGATAATTGTGAGGCCACACCTCACTGCGTTAATTGCGATGGTGAGCATCCAGCGTACTCCCGGTCTTGTCCAAGTTGGAAAAAAGAGAAGGAAATTATAACACTGAAAGTCCGTGAAAATATATCGTTCAGGGAAGCACGCAAAAGGTGCTCGCCATTCCACACGACTACTTACGCTGATGCGGCGCGTCAAGGGGCAGCGTCGCAGCGGCTACTGCCACCTGCACAGCCCGCACGCAGCGAGCTGTCGCTTGTGGCTCCTGCCCCCAGGGTGGAAGGCGCTAAACCTACTCCACCCAACCAGCAAACAGGCCCGGTTACCCTAGGGTTGCCGGCACAACAACAGTCCTCGGTGGCAGCCTGCGCTACGCGTAGCGAACCCGCAGGCCCGCCAGCAGCTCCCACGGTGGGTGCAGTCAAGGCTGCCTCACCCTCACCGGCCCCTGCTGGCGCTAGCAACAGCCGGCGCAGCTCAGGCCCAAAGGCAGCCCCATCGACCTCAGGGCTGGTGGGCGCGCATGCCTCGTCCTTCGCGGGGAGACTTTCCCGCGAAACTTCTCGCTCGCAAGAGCGCGTGTCCGGCGCTTCACAAGAGGCAATGGACACCACACCCATCCCGACGGCGCACCAAGCGCCAAAGGAGCGGCGAGGTTCCCTCGACCGCTTCAGAAAGGACAAATCCCGCGTTACAGGGCCTGGAAAGGGCTCTGTAATCTAAGGCAACACTTCCGTTTTTTTAGTACACACAGCACCTATTTAATTGCAGTATGGATACACAAATCATACAATGGAACGTCAGAGGCGTTTTTAGGAACCTCGATGATGTGCAAGAACTTCTCCACGAACACAACCCAAAAGTGCTGTGTGTACAGGAAACTCACTTAAAATCGACACATACAAACTCTCCGACAGTATGTTACGTTTCGTCAAGATCGTGATGATGCCCTCGCATCATCAGGCGGTGTTGCCATCGTAATCCACAAAAGCATAGCATGTCAACATTTGCGGCTACAAACGCCCCTCGAAGCAGTGGCAGTTCGACTTGTTCTCTTAAACAGACTCATCACCATTTGCTCGCTTTACATACCCCCACATTACCAACTACACAAACATGAATTTCAGTCATTTATAGACGAATTGCCAGAACTTTATCTTGTTCTTGGCGATTTCAATGCGCACAGCGGTCTGTGGGGCGACTCTCGCATTGATGCACGAGGCCGTCTAATTGAGGACTTTCTTTTCTGATCCGGTGCATGTCTGCTAAATAAAAAAGAAGCCACATATTATTGTCTCGGAAATAAAACCTTTTCCTCCATAGATCTCAGCATAGCTTCTCCATCCATACTACCTGAACTTGAATAGGAAGTTATAAAAAACCCTTATGGGAGCGACCATTTCCCAATACTGCTAAGAACACCAAGACAATACGAATCTCCACCACACGCCCCCCAGTGGAAGGTCGATGCAGCGGACTGGAAGAAATTCCAAACACTTACCAGTACGCTCTCGTGGGCTGACATTTCATTGCTCGGAATTGACGGTGCCGTCGAATATTTTACTAATTTCGTAGTTGATGCAGCTCTTAAGTGTATTCCCCAAACAAGTGGACTTTCTAGCAAACGCCGTGTTCCGTGGTGGAATGAACAATGCCGGAACGCACGTAGGCAGCAGAACAAAGCATGGAGGCAGCTTCGCGATTCTCCTACTGCTGAAAACCTCGTCAATTTCAAGAAAATCAAATCCCAAGGTAGGAGAACGCGCAGACAAGCCAGGAGAGACAGCTGGCAAACATTCTTATCAAGCATAAATTCATACACGGATGAGGCCAAGGTTTGGAACAGGGTCAATAGAGTAAGAGGACGACAAACACATCCGCCTCCCCTGGTACATACGCAGGGAGATAGACTGGAGGACCAAGCGAACCATTTGGGTGCACATTTTGAACATGTGTCCAGTTCATCACACTATTCTCCAGCATTTACAAAATACAAAGCCGCAATAGAAAAACAAAAACTAGACCGAAAGAGCACTGGGAACGAGCCATATAACCTACCTTTCACCCTAGCAGAGCTGCAAGCATCACTCACCTGTTGCAACCAATCTGCCCCAGGCTCTGACCGCATACTCTACGAAATGTAGAAAAACCTGTCCTCTGAAACAAAGAAAACCCTTCTCTGCCTGTACAACTCTATATGGACCTCCGGCGAGATCCCCTCTGCCTGGAAAGAGGTCATAGTAATCCCTATCCTGAAGCAGGGCAAGGATCCATCGTCCGTATCGAGTTATCGGCCCATAGCTCTAACAAGCTGCATTTGCAAAGTCTTTGAGAAGATGATAAACCGCCGTCTGATACATTTCCTAGAATCAAACAAGCTGCTTGACCCATACCAGTGTGGATTCCGCGACGGCCGATCCACCACTGATCATCTGATACGCCTAGAGGCTCAGATTCGCGAGGCTTTTGTCCACAAGCAAATCTTCCTGTCTGTTTTCCTTGATATGGAAAAGCATATGACACCACGTGGCGATTCGGAATACTAAGAGACCTCGCACACTTCGGAATACGTGGCGTTATGCTGAATATCATTGAAAGTTATCTCTCCAACCGCAGATTCCGTGTTCGTGTGGGTAATGCCCTATCAAGACCATATGTGCAGGAAACTGGAGTACCACAGGGTGGTGTGCTCAGTTGCACCCTTTTTATCATAAAAATGAACTCTCTGCGTCTGTACATCCCACGCAACATATTTTATTCAGTATATGTCGACGATGTACAGATAGGCTTCACATCATGTAACCTTGCAATCTGTGAGCGGCAGGTTCAGCTTGGACTGAACAAACTGTCTAAGTGGGCAGACGAGAATGGTTTTCGGCTTAACCCACAAAAGTCCACATGCGTCCTCTTCTCCAGAAAGAGAGGTCTGCACCCTGATCCCAACATCGAGATACAGAGTGAGGGTCTACCTGTAAAAACTGAACACAAATTCCTAGGCCTAATTCTGGACGCGAAGTTAACGTTTATCCCACATCTCAAGTATTTAAGAAACAAGTGCCTGAAGACAATGAGCATCTTGAAAGTGTTGTCTCGCACTACGTGGGGTAGTGACACAAGATGTCTATTGAATCTATATAAGAGCCTCATTCGATCACGTATAGACTACGGTTGCATTATATATCACTCCGCGACGCCGAGCGCCTTGAAGATGTTAGACCTTGTCCACCATCTGGGTATCCGCCTCTCTACGGGTGCGTTCAGAACAAGCCCCGTAGAAAGCCTTTATGCCGAATCAAATGAATGGTCGCTACATCTACAGAGAACTTACTTATCCTTTGTATATTTCCTAAAAGTGAACTCAAACAATACGCACCCTGCCTACACAACTATAAACGATCTGTCCAGTGCCCAAACCTTTCTGAACCGCCCTTCCGTGAGAAAGCCCTACGCACTGCGAGTGAGAAGTCTTGCCGAAGAAATGGATGTGTCGCTCCATGAGCACGATGTCATGCCCCCTCCTGTAGAGCTGCCGCCATGGCAGTGGCAGCTGATTGACTGTGATCTGTCCTTCATTGAGGTCACAAAGCATGCGCCGGTCGCACATATCCGTATGCACTTCCTCGAATTGCAGCACACATACTCTTGTCCAGAATATTTTACTGACGCTTCAAAGTCACACGCTGGCGTGTCTTACGCGGCGGTCGGTCCGTCCTTTTCTGCTGCGGGAGTTCTACACCAAAACACAACCATCTTTACAGCGGAGGCCTACGCCATCCTGGTGGCGGTTAAACACATCAAACAGCTAGACATACGCAAGGCAGTCATTTACACTGACTCTTTGAGTGTGTTGAAATGTTTAACCACTTCGAGTAGGCACAGAAACCCCGTAATTATAACTCTTTATTCCACCATTTGCACCGCGTATGCATCCAAGCAGCAAATTGTGCTCTGCTGGGTGCCAGGGCACCGCGAGATCGAAGGGAATGAGTTGGCCGACAAGCTAGCCACGTCAGTTCATACAGACGCTGCCACTTCACCCATAGCCGTTCCTGTAATGGACCTAAAACCCTTTATTAAGAAAAAGGTCAGGGCCTACTGGCAACGTCTGTGGGACAGAGAAACGGGCAACAAATTACACACCATCAAGCCTCATCTCGCTCATTGGCCACCAGAATCAAAGACACGCCGCACACAGGTTATACTTTGCAGACTCAGGATAGGACACACATACAGTACACACGCATACTTATTGTCCGGTGGCGATCCCCCTGTCTGTGATAAATGTGGCGAGCCACTCAGTGTACTTCATGTCCTTTTGCAGGGCCCTGAACTGGAGCCTCAGAGGAAAAGACATTTTCCATTACCAGCACGGCAAAATCTCCCATTACATCCTTGTATGTTTTTGGGCAGCGAACCTATTTTTAAATACCAAGCCATCATCGCCTTTTTAAAAGATATACAGAACTTTCGTGTTATATACCCAGGTGACTTGTAGCACGGCCTCTCTGGAGAGGCCGCTGCTGCGGTATTTTATTATAGAAAGCACGTGCCTCGTAGTCTTTGGCCACAAAGGCCTTCGGCAGGCGTCGTGCTACTCTACATGTTTAGTTTTAGTACCATGACCACTTCTCATCTATTCACCACTCACAGATCATTCCACACGTCACTGCCATAATTATATTCTATATATGTTTTACGCTTCTATACCGCGATTTGTTCTTAGGCCCCTTTACAGCCACATAGCATCCTATCATCGGAGCTCACTGATCATGGCAAACATATCTTTCATTGTCTTGGCGCTCTTTGGCCACATTTGGCCCTTGCGCCACGAAACACTAAATATCATCATCATCATCATCAGTAAGTGAGCGGCGGTTCTTTCGTTCTTCAGCCGACGGCGAGGGGGTGAAGGCGACTCTTGCGAGGAAGGGCGGGAGGGCAGTTGCTTTCTCGTACCCCTAATAGATGGCGTGGAAGTTCCACCCAGCAGAAGACTCGGCTAGAGTGACCTAGAATATGGGATAGTGTCCAAAGCGCCGGCTCCAGCGAGGGCCTTTTTCTGTGAACTGCCGCGCCGCTCCGCTGCTGCTCCGGACCCGTGGGCCTCTCGCGCTCGCGAAGCGCGCGGGAAGCGAGGGTCGTCTGCTACGGGCTGTAGTTTTTTGCGTTCATTTTCCACGCAAAGCACTTAAACTCTATTTAACTTCAACAGTGTGGTGCTGCATGGAGCTTACCCATCTTTGAGCGTTTCTTTGCGCTTGGGCAGCAAGATAATGCAAAAAACTAACGTATCAAACTCATCAGCGCGGCCTAGCTCCGGTGCTAGAGTTCGGGAACGGTATTACAGTAACTGTGCGTGCGTAGAAACGCGCTAAATGAGCCCGCGCAAGCAAAGAACGTAAAAAAAGAAACGTTATTCGCATGGGTACGCGGGCAATAGCAGCATGCTTGCAAGAATAATAGTAACGAAAAAAGTAAATTACTCGAGCAGTCAAGTGAAATACTTACGTGCGTGCAGTGACCGCTTCGCTCACCATTACGCGCTTTTTGATCACGGTCAGTAGTGGTTTATAGCTATATGCGTATGTACTTATTCGAATATTTTTTAGCCACGACAATATTTTATTATGAACAGAGCAAAGTGAGAAGGTGTAAGGGAAGCAAGAGAAAGATCAACGACGGCCCTGACGCCGCAATATTGTTGGCTTATTTTGCTTCAAAGATTGCGTACACGAAGAATTCTTGCTGTACGCTATGTCTTCAATACAAACTTCGCGCATGATGTACCTTAAGGTTCACCGTGAGCAAAACTTTTTTTTTTCGAATTCAGACATTTGAAAGAAAAGCCATTCGATCCAGCCAATATAGCTAAACAAATATATTTTTTTCTACATTGAAATGAATAGATAGCTACTACTGGCCTAGCCATTTACTAATTTGTTATGTAAAAGTTATTACTGCAATAGCCTTGTTTTAATAATCCGTGAATCCTCTCTGAATTTACCAACATGTAACTTCTCTTTATACCATAGGTATTGCGTAAAGTGTGAGTTTTACGTAAAATAACAAGAATTCATGGCGCGTGACCATGTTTGGGCTTGCATTATATTGAGTGGAAAATGATCTTGAATATTACTGTTTTTGATGGACTACAAATATCACTATTGATTCTACATATACCTAAAATAGTTACCTTCATAACAGCAAAAATGTACAGTTGATGTTCTGGTGATTCGTTGCCTCTTTCATTACGTAACTACAAGTACGTAGTTATTGATCAGTAAGTATATTTGCTGTGTACGAATCAGCGAGCATACGCAATAAATATTCCTAAAGTTACTTTCATGTTAAAATTCGCTTAGTATTTGCACTCTTGCAGCACAAGAAGGCGAAAGACGGGTTGCACATACGTACTCCTTTATGTTCGTTTTCTGACGCTTGCTCGTAATTATAAAATGAGGCATACGTATACAATGTTGCACTGTTAGCGCTTCATTTATTTTGGTTTGTCTTGTTTTTTGCCGCGGATATTTCTCGCGTATACCCTTTACATATACACGCCGTGCTATAGCTTAGTGGCTTTGGTAGGTTGTACTGCTAAGCTCGAGGACGCGGGTTCGATTCCCGGCCACGGCGGCTTATATTTCGATGAAGGCGAAATGCATAAAACACCCGTGTACATAGATTTAGGTGCATGTTATAGAACCGCAGGTGGTCTATATTAACGGAGCCCTCCACTGCGGCGTCTCTCATAGCCATATTGTGATTTTTGGGTGTAAAACCCCGGAAATTATCATTACTATTATTACCCTTTACCTGTGCTCTCAGTTCTTCATGATATATGGGTAAGTTCGACACGTTGAGATCGAGATTAGCATTCAACACGTTTTTATCGTCACACGCACAGCATCAGAGGGATTTCTGGCCGTCGTCATATCACCACACGTCATATTGTTATCGTTAATCGTGACGTGAGTGCAAGTAGGTCAAGTTACTAATGCCATGACCCATCAGTCATCTTAGTCACACATTTCATCCTTTCCGCACTATACTTTGGTATATATACGAAGTAAACGAGCCGCGAGAGTTACGCGGTTGGTATTTATTTTTGGTACCGCGGCATCGGCCAACAGACACATTCCGCTTCCCAAGAGTGCAGTTAAGGATTTCGCCTTAATAAAGAAACAACAGAGCGCGGGATGCAGTCTTGTAAAGCAAATCGAATGCATGAAATAAAAGAAATGATAGGGTGTAAAAGCGTTAGCATGAGCTAGCCATATCTGCTACGTTCTCTTGGTTATTATCATGGTATCCAGCTTATTTTCTTCTGCAGCACGTTCACGTTGCTCATTCCACGAATAACTAAATGAAGTAAGCACGCGGAATGCGTTACTCAAACAGCCGCGTAAGCGCAGACCAAGCGAGCTAGAAGGATTTAGACAAACTGTGCCCGTATTCACAGCCGGAAAACGCGTTCTTTGTGCGCTGAGTCGCTGCGGTATTACCTTGCGGTGACGTGGTACTTAATATATCCCAAATTATCGCGATGTTGGCTAATAGCAACCAAAATATCAGGCTCGTAGCAGACGACCGCCGCCTTGGCGCGGCTTCCGCAGCGGAGAAAGCCCACGGGTCCGGTACAGCAGCGCCGCGGCGCGGGAGTTAACACAAAAAATGTGGTTGATCCCTCTTATATAGGAATCGGTATAGAACACGAAAGTGAAACGTGTCTTCACAGAAGTAGTGTAATGTTTATTGCACATTGATATATAATGTCTATTGGTGTTTTGTGGCTAAAGCGCCCTTAGGCGTTGATGCACCCACGCTGACGCCTGGTGGCACGTCTCCTCCATCACGACTACCAACGTCGATGACCATGAGCAACCGTCGTGCATATGGAAGCTGCACTACGCTGCACACGCTAGCACAACGCGAAAGACGAAGCACGTAACTGACACACTAATACAACGCGCAAGACAAAGCACGTAACTGAATCGTCACCGAGTCAAATCAGCGCGTACAGCGCGTCGTAATTGCAGCCTCCGCGATCAACTTCAGAAACATTTTCAGAGCTAATTGCGGAGGCCACGCTCCGCTGTGCTGAGTACGGTGAACGCCACCTAGGTGGCGTTGGTAGTGCTTCTTGATGCCAGCGTCCCTTCGAATGCTGGCATCGAGGCGTCGTAGTGCTGAGACCACCGAAGCGTTCACTCTCGGTGCGCGTTAGTGTTATAATGCAGTACTTCTCTTTTCTGCTCGTAGGCGGCGGCACCGCCCCGAGCAAGAGCGCGGGTACACGGAGGAGTGTTAGATATATAAGGCGCGTCTGTGTAGCTCTCTGCAAATGCGTTTGTGGCGCAATGGGTTATACGCTCGGCGATCTATCGTCGCGGACCGAGAGGTCGTGGGTTCGATTTCCAAATTTTGCATGTTTGTGGAACTTCTGGTTTCTTTCTTTGTATTATGTTCGTGTACATTGTAAGCTGACGTATTTCCGTGACGTAAATACGTCAGTGAAGTCTTGGTGGACCCCGGCATAAAACACTTTCGTGTTAAAAGGTCCTCGCTCCTCCCATGTATTCGCGCGGCGCTTTGGACACTCTCCAATATTCTAGGTCACTCTAACCCTGCTCTGACGGAACGCATCGGCATGGCTCTCTGAACGCGAGAGAACCGGCTCCCTTTCTCCAAAAGAACCACCGCTCATTTTTACTCAACTACGGCTCACTCGCTCTTTAAAAAAGTTGCAGTGGCTTAGCTCGGCTATGCTAGGATATACGTAGCGTTAGCAAAGGTTCAGCTGATTATTCTTAGCTTTCCTGGTTGTCTCCTACGCTCAACCGCTAATTGCCAGGCAACTACTTCGGGATCCGATGAGTCAAGCTTCTCCGTTGTTCTGCGCTGTTGAGCAGCATTTGCGCTCTCCTTCTCCATGGCTATACCGCACTGGCAAACGCCAGTCAGAAGCGCAGCGGCTCCAGCGCAGTGTCAGACGGCGACTGCACAGCGAGCGCGCGCCGGCGCCAGTGCGTCTACCACGGCTACGACGTCACTCCTCTGGAATGCGCAGACCGGCGGCGGAGTGCGCGAAAGGTGCCGGCTCGGGTGGCTCCGGTATAGTCCCTAGAATATACTTACATATTCTAGGCACTATAGCTCCGGTGCGCAAGCCGGAGCCACCGGAGCCGGCACCTTTCGCGGAGCTTGCATGACATGCGCGTAACTCCGTCAGCGGTTGGAATTTTTCGTTTCGCAAACCTAAAGGCCAAACTATTCATTTCATGCGACTCGTCATCTACCGTTCAAGACTGGCTGATCGCGTTGATAATGCGAACAGAACGTCGCCCTGTGTCCAGGGCGACGTTCCGACATCGCGGTCTGCTTTTTATTGCGATAGCAATTATATGGACACTTCCACCAGATTTCTGCCGTCGGCGTCGTCGGCGCCGTCGCCGTGAGGTTCCGTATAGATAAAATCTTCGCCGCGCGCCGTATGCCCGAGCGGAAGCGTGCGGGGACGCACGCTGTCACGGAGAGCGAACGCACTCAATCTTCCACGCGCAAGCAAGGAAGCGAGAAGCGAGCGCCGGAGGGAGCGTAGGGGGGGGGGGGGGGGGGGGCGCATTTCTACTCTGCCAACAACCGCGCTCGTCGCTCGCTCGCACCGTCTCTTATCTCCACACGGCTCTGACCTTTACATTCGCCGCTCAGTTTCCGTTGAAGCGATAGACCGCACGTACCTTCCCCGTTGCGGCGTATATGCGCTTGCTGCCAGCGTTTTGACAGTCGTTGTCTGCAGTCATTCAGTGTGATCTATTCATGTTTGTTTGTGCGCGCTCACACCACAGTTAGTAACAGTCGGGCCACATTTTCCAACGCACGCTACACATGCAATGCTGCCCGGATCGGCAGTGCAGCGCTACAGGTGTGTCCCTTCGCACGCGCTGCCCACGGGCAGCGCTTCTCATCAACACCACCGTTTCATACGCGCCTTCTCGTGGTCATCGAATCTCTCTTCATGTCGGTCTACTTACGCCGCAGCACACCTGCTTACTTAATCAGCTCATGTTTACTACAATTCATATTGCTACCAAAGCCGCTCACCTTACTTCGTATGACATTGCTGTGTTGCTATCGCATTCATTGCTTCGCCCTTAGGGCGAAACTGTGACATTTTTTTTATTTCTTCGACTATTTTCTGCATTGCAGTGCAAACGATGCAAACTGTTGAGTTAGATTAGAAGCCTTGATGTACGCGTCCACATCTCAATACACCACTGCTGCCTCATCCGTTCGCATATCCTAGTCGCTTAATTGTACACAGCCAACGGTTTTGCTTCTGGGATATCGCGACAGCAAAATGTATTTGATAGTTTGCTGTTTCAACGCTACAAAGACTATAGCGGCTGAGATGATAGATCACAAAGTCTAAGAGCGTCGTCTTCTTCAGACTGATCTGAAAGGCATTCATCACCCCTATCACATTAGTGTTCCGTTGACGCAATGGGGGTATCTCGTTAAAATCCGTACATATAAGTGCACTTATTTTTTTTCCAGCGGGCAGAGCGAGCTCGGGCATGAACGAAGTCGCATAGAAATTTCTAGTTGCCATCTTAACAAAGTGAAAGGAGGGTAAGTGGAAAAGAATGTTGCATTTTGGTTCAGGAATCATGCAAGAAAAATTGACTTTCATTTTACGCAGGACAAGGCCGCTCACAGTTTGGTTGGAGGCTCGCATTAGCAGCAGTCATGCCCTGAATCACCAAATGGAACCAGTAGCCTGGAGCTGATACGTTCACCTTTTGCTGGAGCTCCATTCATGTTTTCTCTCATTTGTGACTTTCAGCTTGAGTACAATCTTGATGAGGAGCACGTTGAGCCACTAGACCTTACAGTGCAAAGCGCGCGCCAGTTTGAAGAATCGGCTGCACAGTGTGCCACAACGCCAGCAGAGAACTTGACATGGCTGTTCCACTGTGCTGTGGGACCAGACACTTGGGTGTTTTTTTTTTTTGTGGATTCGACACGGTGTCGTTAACACTTGGTGCAGTGAGAGACCTCTGTAGCGTTAGCGACAATGTTTTTTCACTCCTATTAAGTCTCCTGCCTAACATGAGTGACAAGAGTACTGATGTCAGCCTTCCAAACAAACTTTTAATATTTCGATTTTAAATGAAGCACGGAGGGCTTTTAGTGCCATTTCAGTAATTTTTGGCATTCATGTAACAACAGCAGCACGAACGTTTCATGCAGTTCGGTGCACGCTTGCTAGCGCTACAAGAAAGTGGATATATAAGCCACATATGCAAGTGATACGGGATACACGTCCAGAGTGTTTTAAGGTCAACTACACGGACTGCACACTCATTGTTGATTGCACTGAGGTGCGCACAGAAACACCATCATAAGTGAGGCAGCAGCATGTCATCTACTACACGTACAAAAGTGGTTTTACATTGAAATTGGTAGTTGCGATTGCCCCCTCTGGCTTCGTTGTATTCAAGTCCAAATCCTATGGTGGGTGTTGCTCAGACACACAAATTGCGCTTGAATCTGTATTCCAAAAAGAAGGAGTGTGCATCGGCTCTTGCCTAGCACCAAATTTAAATGATATTTTCTTATCCAATATTGACAAGCGCATTCAAGCGTCCCTTTACAACGCAGGCGTGCAAAAAGTTTTTAGGCACGCCGACGATTACCTCGTGGTAATAAATGCGACTGAGGCCCAAGATAGAGGTAATAGTGTGATCAACATTCTTGATATTTTTGCTAGAAACGCCTTTAGAATGAAGTTCACGCTCGAACTGCCGCAGGGTGGTCGCATCCAGTAGCTCGATGTGTGTCATATTTTTGACCGAGCACGCGTGTGCTGGCAGTACAAGCCACGGTCGAAAAAACAAATTCTTAATTTTCAATCGGCCCATTCCAAGCTTGTAAAGATAGCTATAGCAAAAAACTGCGTCCGCTCTGCTCTAGACAAGTCCTGCGATCATCAAGCTCCTGAGAGCGTCGACGCCCAGCTAAGCCGTCTGGAGAAGGCTGGGTTCCACGGAGAAATCGTGACCTCAGTGGTAGAGAGTCATATTCGCGAGGTAAAATTTGGTGGGAGGCGCACGTTGGAAAAAAAAATGTGGTTGATCCCTCTTATATAGGAATCGGTATAGAACACGAAAGTGAAACGTGTCTTCAATGACATGCGGAGGCACCACATGCTACTTGCTCGAAAGCTACAACGCGCCGCAACCGACTGCGCTTACGAACGCGCATCCAAAGTGCATCCGAAGCGCAAGCGACGCGCGATGCGCCGCTCGGTTAGCACGGTCCCAAACAGTGTCGCCGTCTGGTGGCCTCCGGCGGAAGGCATCACCGGCGGTGCCAGCGTCTCCCATTAGAAACGCCCGGCGGTCGGCACACTAGTGAGTATATTCTAGGCACTATAGTCGTAGTGCTGAGACTACCGAAGCGTTCACTGTCGGTGCGCGTTAGTGTCATAATGCAGTACTTCTCTTTTCTGCTCGTAGGCGGCGGCACCGCCCCGAGCAAGGGCGCGGGTACACGGAGGAGTGTTAGATATATAAGGCGCGTCTGTGTAGCTCTCTGCAATTGCGTTTGTGGCGCAATGGGTTAAACGCTCGGCGATCTATCGTCGCGGACTGAGAGGTCGTGGGTTCGATTTCCAAATTTTGCATGTTTGTGGAACTTTTTCTTCTGGTTTCTTTCTTTGTATTATGTTCTATGACGTATTTCCGTGACGGAAATACGTCACTGAAGTCTTGGTGGACCCCGGAATAAAACACTTTCGTGTTAAAAGAAGCACGTCCGCCACAGCGCCCTGTCGCAGTGACCTACTGGCACCACATTTCTCACCACCTCAAGAAGGTTGACGACAGGTGCGGGGTGCGCGTTGTGTTTTCAGCACCCGAAAACCGGGGAGGAATGTGTTGCCAAGTGAACGAAACCAAGAAGAAAGCAGCCTGAAAAACAATGCACACCAAAGACCTCGTTGAATGTGAGGTTGGTGTGGTGTATAGTATTCGCGTCACCTGTGGGAAATGCTATATTGGCCAAACCGGGCGCTGTCTGAATGAACTCTTGCTAGAGCATCGCAGGAATGCTACTTCACTAAGTGGCGCTGGTCATTTAGCCGACCACATTGCCCGTTGCTCGCACAAGCTAGCATGCAAGGCGTTTTTCCAGCGAACACTTGTGTTGCGCAAATTTAGTACTCAGAAAAACCCCGAAATTTTTGAAGCTCTTTGTATCTCTAACGGAAAAGATTACTGCGTCAGTGCTCCTTCTGTTGTGCTCGGGAAAAAAGAACTTGATTATTTCAGGGCAAACGTGTGTGTCGCATCAGCTAGGTAGGGCGGCAGATGTGCAAGATTGTACATGAGTGATGTGAAAAATGCTTTTTCTTTCATTTGGTAATCGACGCCTGTGATGATTGTGGCCTAGACCAAGGAGATATTTTTGGGTGGCTCGGTGCACTAGCCGCGCCCCGCCTCCCCCCCCCCCCCCTCCTCGTGTGTGCATAAGCCCTGTTTTTCGTGAATAAACTTAAGTTTAAGTCCGGCGTTCGTGTTGTCTTGCTGTTCTCGTCGGTGTTTAACTGTACGCTGGAGCGATGTTCTATAACACTTCTCTGGTAGCTCTGATAGGGCAATTAATGTGAATGATCACCTGTCTCCCGAGAACAAACGGTTGTTTGCTGGGGCCATTGCACTGAAAAAAAAATGCGCAAATGGTAGTTTCTGTGGACAGAAAATTGCAACATCAAGGCTCGCAAATCTCGTGAAGCACGGTATGTCGTATTGTCAAAATAGTGACCTAAGCATCCTTGCTTAGCCACTGAATTCTGCGTTTGTTCTTTGTTCCTAGCACATTTTTTCCACTTCCATCCTTTCATCATGGACCTGCTATCTCCCGAAGAGGCGAACCATATCCTAGCTGAAAGTAATCGTTCCTTGGTTCATTTTAACGCCCGAAGCATCCGCTAAAATTCAGATATCTGTAACTGTATAAGTTCACTTGCTCATTCCTTCGATATAGTTTGCATCTCTGAAACTTGGATCTGCACGTCGACGAGAACCTTTTCGGCCTGTCATCGTACGACGCTGAGTACCGTCACTGTTCATCATGTAGTTATGGTGGCTCAGCAATCTTTATTGCCTCTGATCTACCCTACACACGCCGACGAGATCTTTGTTTTGACGTCATACTTTGTGAATCCGTATGTATTGAATTAGATAATTATTTTTAATGATAATAACAACGTTATCCTGGGGTGCATTTACCGCTCTCCTTCCTCGAACGTGAGGAATTTCATTTCTGGCCTGGACACCATTTTGCATAAGTTAGCATCAGAAAACAAGCGTGTTCTCTTAATTGGCGACATCAACATTAACTTGCTTAATATCGAAAATACCACATACACAGAATATTCTGTGTATGTTGTATGGTATTCTGTGTATTGTTTCAGTGGCTATGGTTTTGAATCTCTCATCCCATCTCTTACTAGATGTCCTCTTCCTGGTGGTGCTTCATTTCTGTATTCGTGCGCTTTGTAATTTCACGCCTTCTCCCTATGCTGTAATATTAGATGTCAACATTACTGATCACTATCTCATATTTCTTGTATTCAACGTGGTCAAGCCCTTTAGAACACTTACTCGTGTTACTTCCATATTTGACCAGGAATCATTCCTTAATTCGATAACTACAACTGATTGGTCTAGCGTTACATCGTTATGTGATGCAGATCAGGCCTTCAACCAGTTTTCTTCTCTTTTTCTGAAAGCCGTGCACGTGTGTACAACAATAAAATGTAAAAAGAGGTACAAATATCTCCATAATCCTTGCTTATCGCAGGGATTTCTAAAAAGTATGAGGAAGAAAGATAGCCTTTACAGGAAAGTTAAAAGGCGACAATTTAACGCTGCTTTAGCTTCGCGCTTAAGTATTCCAACACTCTTTCATGCTTGCTAAAACTGCTAAGAAAAAAATATTACGAAACTCAATTATCTATTGACATACACAGTTCTAAGGAACAATGGCAGCTCTTGAACGATTTCTTAAATTGATCACCACATAGTTAACCTTTACAGAAAGTAATATATAATGTCATTACACATCACAGCCATGACAGTGTTGCTGACGCGTTTAGTAACTACTTTTTTGAAATTTTCAGTCAAAAACATAGTACTTCGCATTGTAAACTAAATCGTTCTGACCACTCCTTTCTTTTTCCCATGACACCTGCTGATGTGTCTACTGCAATCATAAATCTTATAAACCAGCCTCGGTATAGATCAAATTTCAACATGGCACTTAAAACTTGTAGGTGATGTTATTTGTGAAGCACTTTCTGTAATTATAAATATTGCGTTCAAGAATGGCATATTTCCTAACTCGCTAAATGTAGCTAAAGTTATTTCGGTATATAGCAAGGGTGACAGACTGTCAGTTTCCAACTACCGCCCCATCAGTATTCTTTCGCGCCTTAGTAAAGTTATCTAAAACTTATTTACATTTCACTTAAGCAAATACCTCCAAAAATTTTATCTACTGAAGCCATGCCAATTCGGTTTTCGAGAAGTAAGTTCCACTAACCTTGCCCTGCTTTCCATGACTGACTATATCAAGCGCTCTATTGATTCAGGATGCGTAGTTGGCTCGGTTTTTTTGGACTTTAAACAAGCATTTGACACCATAAATCATCTCGCCTTGTCTTAACAAACTCGAAGCATACGGTATTTCAGCTCCGGCCCTCAAGTTCGTAAAAAGTTATCTACTGAACAGAAAGCACACGGTATATATATCGGGCTGTTTCTCCACTACTAAAACAATTACTCAAGGGGTGCCTCAAGGCTCATTACTTGGTCCATTACTTTTTTTTTACTTTACATCAATGATCTTCCTGACAGCATACACATGGCTCACTGCGTTTTATATGCCCACGAGACGACTAGTGATACATGTAACTAATAATGCTGTGGCTACCAAATCAAATGATGTTCCGTGTAGCGTGTCCAAGTGGTGCCACGAAAATGATTTACTTATTAATACAAATAAATCTAAATTTCTTATTTTTAAATCACCTCAACGTAAGTTAACCTCATTACCAGGCATCAGAAATGACTCGCATTTCATAAGTGTCAGTGATAGTGTATCATTCCTTGGCGTTCAACTCGTTACTAACCTTAAGTTCGTTAACCACATTACTCATATTAGAAAGATGGCAGCATTCGGCAGTCGTGCATTGTTTGAAGCACGCTCATATTTCTCTCACCAGACCCTGCTTTGTCTTTACTTCGCTTTTATTCATTCTCATATCACTTATGGCACCGCATCATGGGGAAATACTTATCAGTATCATCTTTCAGCCCTTCAGAATTTACAAAATCTAGCCATTCTAATTTTTTTCACTGTCCTCGCGATGGCAGCGCCACAGCTCTTCTTCGCTGCAGCAACCTCTTATTTAATAATAACTTGTTTAGGTTTAGTCTAATTTTGTTATATAAGCAATTACCAAATCAACTTGCCATCAATTTCATTGATTAGATCTTTTAGTAAATTCCAACTGTACTAGGTTTGCTGCTAACAATATTTTTTTGTTATCGAATGTTTCTACCAATTACGGTAAATCATCTTCATCCTTCTGTGCGATCACATTGTGGAATCATTTACGCTAGTCTGTTAAATCCAAAGTTTCTTTAATTTCATTCAAGAATTCTTTAAAAGATTATTTGTTAAATTTTTTACGTTGATGCTCGCTAAGTAATACTTGATTTGTGTTTTTATATACAGTAATTATTTCTCAATTTCTTCGTTTCTTGCGTTCAAGCATTTTGATGTTTTCTATTCCTTTATGCTTACTAGTTTTTTACTTGATATATTTGTGTTCTATTGGTTCGCACTGCTGCTAATCCTTGTATTATTTATTTGTAACCTTCATCGAGGGTCCCGATGCAGTCTTGTACTTTGGAAGCCTCGTCTGTATATTTCATATACTGTCATTAACATACGATGTAATAATAATAATAATAAAGTGATTTGATGTGATTTGAAGGGATTCATTGCAGAATCTGGTTTTGCTGCTGTCCCACTTGGTCATGGTCACTTTGCTACGCTTCTCTGATGTTGGGGCCTGATCAGTTGCCTTGGGAAGCAGTCTCTCGAGGCAAGCACCTGCTCCTGCAGTCTGCACAGCGACATAGACTCACAATTTACATGCACCGTGATTGGTGTTCCCCATTCCATCCTTTCCTGCTGCAGCCGTGTGCAAATTTTGCTTGTGGCCTTAGTTTGCTGCGGTTTGGCGTGAACAGAGACCAGCATACATGGTCCGAAGTGTATGAAGTTGATAGTCAGTAGGTGGAAGGCATGCAACAGTGCCTGCAAAATGTCGATGACCACAAAACCGACCATGTCCACATTGAGAAAAGGGGTGAACCAAGTGTGAGTGACACATTAGCGGCCCCCGAAACAACAAAAAGAAATTAACGTGCACGTTGTAGCCGCTGTAAGGATAAAATGCGTAGAATTCCATGTCGCTGTGTTGGCTGCGGCAGCAGGTGCCTTCGTCACCCGACTGCATCGCAATGCAAATTCATTATTTTCAACGGCGACTGTCAGTGCAAGCAGATGGGACACTGTCAAATCTAGTTGCACTGCTGGTTGTCGTCTGTTACTAGACTGCTATGTACGACGAAGTCAAGCAATGTGCCTGAAGTCGCACGGCTGAATGTGCCGTAAGCAACCCATGTACATGAATGCTCCCTGTTGTGGTGTGGATCATAGACAATGTATAGTGTATCGTCTGAACCTGATGCGGTGATTGAATGTAGAGTCTTATTTCCCTGCTGTCTCACTCGATCATGGACGCTGTCTTATGTTTCTCAGATGTGGCGGCGTGGTCAGTTGCATTGGGCAACATTCTCTCGAGGTAGGCATCTGCTCCTGCAGTCCGCACAGCGACACAGACTCCCTGTTTCCACGCACCGTGATTGGTGCTCCCCGTTCGACCTTTCCAGCTCCAGCCGCGGGCATATTATGCTTGTGGCCTTCACCGTACGTGATTTGGCCTGAACCGAGACCAGCATGCGTGCTTACATGCTCCGAATTGTATGAAGTTGATAGCCATGGAAAGGCCTGTGAAAGTGGTTGCCGAAGGTGATGCCCACAAAACCGACCATATCCATATTGAGAGAAGGTGGGGCACTAAGTGTGAGCGACACATTAGCGGCCCCGAAAGACAAAAAGAAACGTGCAGTTTGGAAAGCAGGTTGTGCTAAAACACCGGGTAGTCGATGTTGCTGTGTTGGCTGCGGCAGCAGATGCCTGCGTCACCCGATTGCTTCGCAATGCAAGTTGCACATCTTCAACAGCTACTGTCGGTGCAAGCAGGTCGGACACTCTCCGATCTACTTGCGCTGCTCGTTGTCGCTCGTCATGTGCGACGACAAAAGTAAGCAGTTTATGAGCTCGCGTTTATGGCTTCAGCATATGTCGACGTGAAAATTTTATTGCTGCTCTTGTACGAGAAGGTGCACTGCTTTTCTTCTGCTAATAAAGTCGCACGTCTTGTTCACTAACTTGTGGCTTGTTTCTATGGGCGTCAGTGGAGGCTCTTTGGTCTCCTGCCAATTATAACGCACCAGCTAAGCGGAAGCCAAAGCACTGAGGCATACTGCAAAGCCAGCAGGGCGAGCGCGGCATGTACCAGCCTACGCTACCGGTAGAGTGTACTAGAATACGGTCGAGTGGGACGAGCGGCTGGGGCAGCGCATGCTTTGCAGTGAGGCACCCGATGTGGAAAAATACTGTGGCGGCGCTGCGATCGAACTGGATTGGGCCGCATCAAGGTGGCGCCGTTGGAAACTGCTGGCGATACTGCTCCGCATGGTAATTGGTACTACTTCGCGCGCTAGTATTTGCGTTCAAACCACTCAAATGGTGTTCATAATTGCATATGACATATATTTATGCCTTAAGAATAAATTCCTTTCTTTATTTTCTTTATTTTATTTTATTGGTAAATGCCGCTCGGTGATTGCGTGAGCATTGCGGCCACAGTGTCGGCTTTCATTCTAGTATGTTATTGTACGGTTCCCTTTGGAGAACAAATATTTTTCTCGTTTTTCAAGCAGCATGTATCTCTCGTGTGTATTGTTGCGCATATAGTTTTCCATCAGTAGGTCTTGCGAAACGCAGATTAAGAAACATATATGTAACCTTCCTGCTTGCCGCTTCAAACAAGTATACAGCATATCTGGTCCAACCGGCGCCTTGTACTCAGATTTACGGGAAGCATTGTTATAGTTAAAAAAAAAGAGTAAACTGCAGCGCAACATTTCATTCAAGTTTCCGCCTTCCTCGCGTAACAGAATGCGAAGTAATTGGTACGGGGTCGTTCATTGCGGTCGGACTTCGAGCGCCGAAAACGGTTTTAGTTTGTCATTCTATATGCTAATCTTTGGCCGTAAGCCGTACGTGGAAATTTTTTCCAGTTGATGCTTCAAAAAAGAAAAAGAAAGCCGGCATGGTAGCCTAATTAGTGGCTATATAGTGGATACGGCGTTGCTCAATCCAGGTCGTAGAATTCGATGAGAACGAAATGGAAAAAAGACTCGTGTACTTCTATTTAGGTGCACGTTAAGAACCCCAGGTGGTGAAAACTAAACCGGGTGCCTCATAATTATATCGTGGTTTTGCCACGTAAAACCTAAAAACTTGCTTAAATAATAATAATAACAATAATAAAAACAGATGGCTGCGTTGTTCGGCATTTTTCTAGGGGTGTAAACAAAATAAATTATTCTCGAGTCTGATTTCCGAGAAAAATATGTTACGCTTATCCTATATTTCATACAGAAATGTAATGCCGTTCCCAAATGTATGACCGCTCAACTCAGCAGCTTGTATATTATAAACGGCTGCCCTCAGTTATCCGGTGCACTAATAACGACCATAATGAAACAATTGAAGGAGCGGCATGTCTCACATACACGTAGATGTGCAGATCTGTTGCGTTCGTTGAAGAAGATAAGTGTGCGTAGCCCCGCTCTAGACAAGCAAATCCTGGCTGTCCGGCATGCCCGCGACCGGCCCGGGCCGGTGGGCTAGACCTGCCGGTCCTGACGTGGGACTAGCCAGGTACGCGACGAGTTCGCGTCCTCGCCGGACCTACAATAAAGTTATTTCACTCATTCACTCACCACATGGGGCACCCAGTTTTAATGGGTTGCAAACATGGCGAGACTGTCAAACAAGGTTTTCCTTGTCTGAATCAAGTTAGCAGATTTACTGGCGGCCCCAAAACGGGGCGTTTATATTGAATGACAGCTAGGAACTTGTTAAGCAGGACTTATTAATTCTCTCAGGAACTGCACCTCTGCGCAACAGCCACGACTCTCCGGCAGCACAGTCAATCGGAATAACAGTCCTCACTTGCCATCGGTCACTCACCTTGGAGACTTCAATAGTGCTGTTATGCGTTACACTCGAACGGAAATGACTATTCGGCGTGGTACAGTATATCAATAACGCCTCCCTATATATATATATATATATATATATATATATATATATATATATATAGGTTCTGCCTGCTATGCATATTATGTCTGCGAATGAGAGTTTTCTTTTCTGTGCAGTATTTACGAATAAGTGTGTTTGTTACTGCAAACAAGAGCGCTTTTTCCAGTCGGGAGTTCTCACTTTTTCAATTAGTGCATTTAGACTATTTGTTACTTCTTCCCTTACGTATATATCGTGAATATATTTGTCTATGTACCCTTTGATTTAATTACCTAGAAATACATTGGTCATTCTTCGCTCCATGGAGTTAATAAACCTGCTTTATTTCATTCTAATATTGTTTTCTTCGATCATTGTTCCTGATAAATATCCACCAACAAGCGTGCATAAAATGACACGGTATCAATAATAAAATCTTCTTACGTAGCTTCATGTTGTAGATGTACCAGTTACATTTAGAAGACAGTGGTAAAAGCAGCAGTTCACCTGGCTAAAGATACATTTGGTACCGGCCGTCAAGAGTTATGGGCGCACCAAAGCAACTAAAACAATACTGCACAGACGTTCTGCGAGAAAAACTGGGCGTCCGCCAGCGTCCGCGTAGCGAACGCGCGCTCGCTAGCAGACGACGCGCTTGACAACAACAGCAAAATTGAAGACGTCGCGTTGTATAATCCATGCCTCAAATTTATTTGTTTGGCAAAATCGTGTGAACATAAATTTGCAGTTGAAATAACGCACTATTTTAAGAGCGTACTATGCGCAATCAGCCTCGGAGCCTGCAGCGACAGTACGTTAAATATTCCGCGGAGCGCGTCTCGGCCCCAATCCAGTTCGCTCGCAGCGCCCTCGCACTATTTTTCCACACGCGGAGCCTCAGCGAGAGAGCGCCGTTCGGCCCACTCAACCATTGTCTAGTACACTCTAGCTACCGATAAAAAGCGGCCATATTGGATTTCGCAGTACAAAAAATGCATTTCCGCTTCCTGTTTCCGCAGCGTCATCTGTCGGGTCCCACAGTAAGTTCCATGCGCTGCCGCTTCTTATTTTCGTACCACTGTGGTAGGTACAGTTTCCCGTCTCTATAGTTCGTTATTTATTCTATGGCGAGTCCATTCCGTCTTTTCTGAGCGTTGCGCGGGAGCGGGAGGCTTTGAGCCGTCGTCGGAAAGCGGTGTCTCACCCCCCGCGGATACCGCACTAAGAGCAGCTACACTGGAGGGGGTCCGGAATGCCAAGCGCACAAAGCTAGCGTCAGAGACTGAGGAAGAGCGAGCCGTTCGGCTCGCAAAACACTTGGACTTGTCGACTTATAATTTATACCTAGCTTAACTTAAGTATAATAATTACAGCTAAATCAATGTTTAACCCAGTGAAACCAAGACTTATCCAGGTTATCGTTTTCCATATCCAGGGTTAGCTGAGCTAAGCCACAGCCATATTTTTTTTCTACACACCCAGTCGACGCACGCACTTGTGGTCAGAACCAATCCATACACAGCGTCGACACGCGTTCGGCCACAGCGGCTGTACTTCCACAATGGAGCCAAGTCTGTATCTGAGGCGTTAAGAAAAGCTACTTTGAAAAGCTTCAGTCCTTGCTGAAGGTAATATTTAAGTATACTCTGCATACTTATATTCAATGTAGCCAATCATATTTTTGACGATAATGTGTATAATTTTAAAATTACCTCATATTCTTTAAGCTAACATCCGTTTTGACACCTGTGTTAAGACACTTTATACATAAGCTGATACATATCCGCCGCCGAAAATTTTCGTTCTACGCGTCCTAGCCATATACAGCTTCGCAGTAAAGACGTGCAGGTTTGACACTAGAAGGAACTGAAAGACGCTAGTTATCGCAATGTGGGAGCCGCCAGTATGGGCAGTTCCCACATTCTGACATTCCGGTTAATCCGACATGCCTAGACCATGACGCAGATGCTGTTTACCGTAGTTTTCTAATCCGAGCGTCATGGTGCGGCCCGCTTTACTCGCAAGTGTGGCAGTTGGCTCCAAGGATTATGCCAAAGACTGACACGACCTCGGGCTCACGTAAGCGTCCTTGCATGTGACCTTTCTGGGGATCGCTGCCTAACTGACACTAAATGCTGGGAGATGTTTCAGCAAAGCTACCTGAAGGGTCCTTCTTCAAGGTGCTGACTCGCTCCAATGAAATGTGACGACAACCTGGGTATCATACATTTTTGTGTCACTGACGCGAGTTATGAATGGACACGCCCGTGTATGAAAACGTCAACGTTTAATAATATCTTTAGAACTTCGCAGCTAAGTATGATTCTTGAAGCGTGCTGCTCATTTACGAAACTGCTCATTTAAAAATTGCTTGCGGGATTATGAGAAAAAAGTGTTTGAAAGCGTGAAACGTTTACAAACAACGCTTCGTCTGAGCCTTAGAAAAATGACGTTTTATCAAGGCACTATACTAGGTTTCTGAACTTTCTTTCATTTCTTTTTTTAGATTGCCGCCTATACTGGAGCATATACATATATGTGGGACTGAATCGTGTTCGTTGGGTGGTTGCTATATAGTCGAATGTGCCTTAATTTCCCTTTGGTAAGCTTTGAAGGAATTGATTAGAAGTTCAGAAAATATACATGTTCTTGTGATTTCCCTGTCCAAAAATGTTTGAAGTCGAACGAACACCATTTTATGACGTATTTCCCAATATCTGCAATTCACAATATCTGCAACACTGCGAATGTGCCAACTGAAACTGCATAAGCGCTCTAGTTAACCCGCGCAACGAGCGAAAAGGCGAAAATTGGTGCCGCCTCTTGAAATGTTGGGCACCGTAAGTGCTTCTAATCTTCCGTACGAGGTCATCCGTTGGCCGAGAAATCGAGAGGGTGCCATACCATCAGCAGGACTGGAAACATCGACTAGCGAATGAGGCCATTACTTCGAGTCTGCGCTGTGCAGACACAGTACGGCTGGCCCTAGAAATGCCAATCATTCGCGCGCGAGCAATGACCCCATTGGTGTCGCACAAATCCGAAGCGCCATGTGTCCGGCTGGCCATAGTGCGCAGCCACCGCGCCGAACGGGCTGCGGTGCCAGCTGAACGGCGGCACGCCCTGCGCGGTAGGTCCACTCACGGCCTCGAACTCCAGTGACTCGAACAGCCCGCTGTTGGTAATCTGCGAGGGGAACAGTTCTGTAGTCAACAGATCAAGTTCTTTTCCTGTATTTAGGCCTACCGACCTCGTCCACTACTAACAACGATCGGGTCTACCTCAGCAACGTCAACGCCAGCAAAATCTTTAGCTCGAGAACTTCACTGAAACACGTCAGACACACATTTGCTCTTGTACAACCGTGCACCCGAGTACATCACAAACTCTTGGACATCGCTGACTGATCTGTGAGGTGAATAAAAACAACAACACACACAGAAAGGTGATTGAAGGTAAAGGATTTTAAATGCAATAAGTCCGAAGGAACGTTGCACTCTGCGCCGTAACTGGGCACGATTACATGCACGTTAGGCTCAATATTGAACTAGAACCTAACATGAACATAGAAGTACTGAACAGAACTGTCAATTCAATGCTCATTTCTGGGGCAGAATTCACTAACCTGCGCTGTTCATACGCAATTTCTTAGCCAAACAGTTTTTAAAGACGATGGTCTTTCTTGGGCTACCTAAACGCGAAAATGTCTCTGTATGTCTGACTCGATTCAACCGCCTGACCAAAAGCAAGCATGAGGAGAGGAGGTGCAGAGAGAGAAAGAAAGACAGACAAAGAGCGAGAGTAACAAATACATAAAAAATATCACAGTTTCGCCCTAAGGGCGAAGCAATGAATGCGATAGCAACACAGCAATGTCATACGAAGTAAGGTGAGCGGCTTTGGTAGCAATATGAATTGTAGTAAACATGAGCTGATTAAGTAAGCAGGTGTGCTGCGGCGTAAGTATACCGACATTAAGAGAGACTCGATGACCACGAGAAGGCGCGTGTGAAACGGTGGTGTTGATGAGAAGCGCTTCCCGTGGGCAGCGCGTGTGAAGGGACAAACCTGTAGCGCGGCACTGCCGACCCGGGCAGCATTGCATCTGTAGCGTGCGTTGGAAAATGTGGCCCGACGATTACTAACTGATTGAACAAGCGTGGTGTGAGCGCGCACAACCAAACATGAAGAGATCACACTGAATGACTGCAGACAACGACTGTCAAAACGCTGGCAGCAAGCGCATACGCCGCAGCAGCGGGCGAAGCTACGTGTGGTCTGTCGCTTCAACGGAAACTGAGCGGCGAATGCACGGCGCATAAAGGTCAGTGCCGTGTGGAGATAAGCGACGATGCGAGCGAGCGACGAGCGCGGTTGTTGGCAGAGTAGAAGTGCATCCCCCCCCCCCTCCCTCCGGCGCTGGCTTCCCGCTTCCTTGCGTGCGCGTGGGAGATTGGGTGCGTTCGCTCTCCGTGATAGCGCGCGTCCCCGCACGCTTCCGCTCGGGCATACGGCGCGCGGCGAAGATTTTATCTAACGGAAACCTGACGGCGACGGCGACGCCGACGGCAGAAATCCGGTTGAAGTGTCCATATAATTGCTATCGCAATAATATAATAAACTTTCTTGGCGAGGCAGCATTCGAGCCTGGGTACCCACGGTCCGAAAGCGTGCGTCATAATCACTAGGCTATACGACTTTTTTCCCCTTTATTTCCAACTTAGCCACAAGCCCGAAAAATATTTTGTCAGATCACACTCGTTTTATATGTGCTGAAGCATCCAACATTGATATCACATCTTCATCTCAGTCAGTCGTTCTGTACACATCACGTACTTTCACAACTATTTCCAGAAAATATTCATGCACAGATTGGCCTTGAACATGACAGTGTCTATATGCTAACAGACTACGCCAGATTGTGTGGAGCCCGAGTAAAAAGATAACGTCCAATTTTGATTCGCCGTAAGTAAGATCACACAAAACAAAAACGTGCTTGCAAGTAGCTTGTAACCGTTTCCACAACAATGCCAATAGAATTTTTTAACAAACAAGATACACCCGGCTGGTGTTCCCACCGCATGGCTCACGCATATTTTGTGCCGTGAAGAAAATTGTGCTGCCAATCTGTCGGTCACATCCTCTCTGCTAACCTTGGCCTCCTGGACCGCAAGCAGGTCGGTCTCTTTCTTGCATCGTGCGTTTGACCTGATATTGCTTGCTACTAGCCACCAGACCCCGTACATTGCACGTACCGACGCGTAATGGTGAATGTATACTAATAATACTGATTGTAAGCGCGAACCAAAAGTACAACGCTTACCGTGGCTCTTCCCTGCAGCGGGAAGACTGGCGTGTTGCTTATCGCGTCTCTGACCCCGCACCGGCGACGATGACGCCGACCGGACTTCGAGGAGATACTTTTTACCCTTGGCGCCAGCAAGGCGCTGTCACTGATGCTCCAGGCATTTAACCTTGCGTTCGGTGCTGTCTTCCGTCAACTTCGGAATGCCTGTTCTGAGAAGCTTCCCGCGCGCCGCAGTCGCCGCCGTAGCGTCTGCTTTCTCTTCTTCGGTAGTGGTCTCGGTACAATCGCTCATGTCTTCCTCTTCACTTGCTTGACCTAAGAGCGGTGCCTCCCGCGTGCCGCCTGTTTGCGCATGCTCCTCAGTTGTCTTCGTCAAGCCCTGGCTGTAAGACAATGTCCCTCCGGCTTTCTTGGCGTCCGTCTCCTTGTCCTGGCTTTCATGTTTCTTGGTGTTGCTGTTAGGGGCAGACTTCTCGGCTTCCTCCGCGTCCATTATGTTCCCTTGGACGTTGTCTGTTGGGATAACCGTTTTAGTTGCTCTAGCGTAACTTCTTGCACAATCTTGGCTTTCATGTCCAAACACCCGGCACACTCCACAGCATGGCGTCTGACAGTCCCGTCGTATGTATCCTTGCCTGCGGCACCTCAAACATAGCGGTGACCGACCCGGGGCCACAAGAAGGACGGTGCCACTTCCAAACTTGAAAACATGCGGCAGGTCGTCAAGCTCAACACCTTCCTTAAGTATCATTCGCACCACCCTCGTCGTGAACGTCGCATGTTCAAAGCCAGCGACGGACCAGTTGTCGTTCGAAACTTCAAGGACGTCCCCAAAGTTGCTCATCGCTTGCCGAACGCTCTCATTTTGGACTGCAAAGTCAACCCAGTGTACTGACGGTGACGTCTAGCTGGATGGGGTCAATGACAGCGCAGAAGCCGCCTTTGACCTGAAGACCACCCGTTTTCACCATAGCATCCTTGTCGGCCTTGCTGCGCAGCTTGATCTGCCAGATGTGGTTCATCTGGAAGGCTCCTATACCAATGATGTTCTTGATGAAGCCCGCTTCTTCCAATGGCCCTCGAAAATCTTCGAGCCGATATGGTCTTTTTGCCAGACCACCGTGCAAAAACACACACTGCTGCATGCTCTCTCCCGAAGGCAATATTGGGAGCAGAATCCTGTAATCCTACAGTGCAGAACTGTCACTTCGGCCAGCAGCGGCCGCCGAAGCACCTCGCACGGAGCGAGCCATCACACGTCCGTCCTCCTCGAAAGCCGAACGCAGAGTTGACTCACTATGCTATACGACCACGCTTGTCGAACATGCATTTACGGGAACCATATGATTGCGTTGTACCAACGTTTGTAACAGGACTTGCTATGTGCGAGAAAAGGAGAAAATGAGAGCGAGAGAGACATTTAAAGAAAGAGAGTGAAAGAAAGACAAACACAGAGAGAAAGAGATCGACAGAAAAAAATACTCCATCTACCGCTAAAGAGAACCATGTGTGGATGCGAAGCAGCGGCGAGATGGTTAGCTTGAGCGGGAGATGGCTTCGCGGCAGCGGCCCGCGCGCTCATCGCGGCGCTGCACAGGAGAGAGAATGAGGCAGGCGCGCTCCGTCATTTTCATACCGCGGAACTACCGTGTCGCCCCCAGCGGAGTATGTAGCTGTCGCACCACCTGTCGTGCGCGCCGCTCCAGATTCCTAGAGGAGAGAAAGGGGGGAGCGTAGGAGAGGAGAGAGAGGGGGGACGCGCATGCGCTGTGGGGTGTGGGACGCGGGCGCCGCTCCGTACAGTAGAGGATTCCTAGAGGAGAGAAAGGGGGGAGCGTAGGAGAGGAGAGAGAGGGGGAGGGGACGCGAATGCACTGTGGGGGTGTGGGACGCCGCGGGACGCAGGGCGGACAAAGGCCCCGCCATAAGCTGCTTCGCATTTAATAAATGAAAAATGAAACGCTGCAAATGAAAAAATCAATGCGTTTGAAATGGTGTCAAAGAGACGCTACACGTTAAAAACAAGCCAACTTAAACCGCAGCTCTATAGCCGGCTTTAAGCCAACCATAATAAAAGGTCCCAATAGATAGCGCGAGAGCAGGGCGAACGCGGGAAATTTGAATTGAATTCAGCAAAAACTCCATTGCATCCATCATGGGAGGAGTGAGAGGGGAGGGGAAGAGCGCAGGGGTGAGAGCGAGGAGAGAGGATGTTCTGTATCAGGGGTGGCAGAAGACTATCGTCTTTCTACGTCATTTGCAGCGAAGCAAGCAGATATGCGGCCCATTTTTTTACGCTAAGATAAGGGCGCAACAGAAGTGGCAGCGCATTTAACTTGCGGCGTCGTCGGAGAGCGAGGAGGAAGCAAAGCTTGGATTAAACGACAAGAAATGAAATAAGCGCCGTTATCTGATGTCATGATTACACATCATGCATCTGCAGTTGAGGCTATATACATTCTTACGGCAAACCACTAACACCCCAATTCGACAGCTTCCTTTTGCGGTCGTCTGCTACACCGCCGACAAGAGCAACCACGCTCCCCCGTTCCCCGCACTGCCATCAAAAGAATGGCAGTGGAAGTGTCGCGCGTTCTTCTCACTTTCTGCGAGACACAGGACTGACTGACACATGGTGGCACGTTTAGCGCAGAAAGAGACGCTCAGGCGGAGCATTTTCCGGCCATGTTTGCCCCGCCTGTAGCAACATCACGCCACCCCATTTCGAATATAACAAAGCGAATAAATGTCTTGATTTCGATACCAATTACTCAAAGGAAAAAAGAAAGCGACCTGCGCAATATATAGTTCATATGACCGCAAGGCAATGCCACCAGTACGTTCATCGGTATGGTATGTGATCGCGCTGCACACGGTCGCAGATACGGTTCTATTGCCGCGCATAGGTTCAATATCAGCTCCCTCGGCAGCCGGTACCGTCCAAGAGTTTTCTCATTTCTAATAGTTTTATTTGTCCTAAAAATGAGCGGCACGAGAGAAAGAAATGCTCAATATATTTAGGTGCATATCAATAAGAAGGTATATAGAGGGGACACATGGCTCCTCAATTTCGTAAACGAAACTTCAAATTGCCTTCAACGAATTATTAGTCCACGTGAAACAAAAATCGTACAGTTCAGAACACGATGTTAGAAAAGATATTGTGATATAGAGAAATTTGTGCACCTAGCCGTGGTTCCATAAGCTGATGTCGGCAAAATAGATATGACAGGGCCATTGACGGATGCTCGTGCGAGTGATTGAAACATTTCATTCAAGTCCAACCTACGACGTCCCGGTAACTAACGCCAGTAGACTTTCCGTATGTACGGAGGAATCATTGAAGAATATGTTCGCGGAATTGTTGAATTTTAAGATGCAGTAAGTGATGTGCATGCAGACAGCGAGTCGGTCACAATAACAGCTAATGAGTCATTTGGAGATGATGTCGTAATGCTGATGCAATCGCGAATAATTTTTCCTGAAATATGGGTGTGAAGTCGGGAAGGTGAAGAGAGTAAGACCATTGAAGAGAATCAGCGAAGATCCCCATTCCTGCCTTCTTATTGCACAGAGAAGCATCAGTAGCTATTATCTTGTCAGTAGTTAGCTGGTTTAGGTGGTGTATATATTAAATGTCTACTAGGCAATAATTTAGCATGATTTGGAAATACGTATGTCCTTTAACCTAATTTGGAGGGTGCGGCAATGCATCATTCGAATAGCAAACTTGACGTATGGACACATTCAATTGTTTTAAGTGTGCTTGCACAAATATTATCTGAGGGCTGTGTCATCACGACCACGGTACATCAAGAAACTGAGACGGTTCAGTGATGAATATATGTATTGTGTACGTCTCTGTGAAAAATCACAAATTTTTAAAAACGTCTGCATCATAAGCATGTGGAATTTGCAATCTGTGGTGGGTATATGAGCCACCTGATATAAAACATCGTTGGCAACAAATCTTGATAGCCCGAGGCATAAGCATAAAGATTATCTATCTAAAAGTATGACATGTTTAATTTGATTGGCGGGGCCACCGGAAAATAATACGCAGCCGAATTCTATAATGGGTCGAACATACATGTTATATATAATGAGTAAATATCCCTGTGTAGTCTAGAACGACAGTGACTGAGCCTGGGGAGCATAGCTACGGCACGTTCTGCTTTTGTTGTTATATGTGCGACGTGACTGCGCCAGGCGAGCTTACCATCGTATATAACACCAAGGTACTTGACGGAGTCAAACTGAAGAATGATTCCTTGGTGGTATTGAATATATGTATGGATATGTGCCCTTCACGAAAAGACTATTACAGCACTTTTACGAACAATTAACGACATTACAAACTCATCTAGCCATGTTTCAAGCCTTCCCAAGTCTGTAATGACCGTTGTAGTGAGTGTACGCGTATATTTCTTGTTGATGTAAAAAAATTGATGTCGTCCGCATAAACATAAACATGTAATTCCGGGAAGCAGAGGAATTGTACTTAGCAAGACGTTAAATAAAACATGAGAAATAATTGCACCCCGCGGTAAATTTTTGTCTGCTTGTATTTAGACGGCGAAAGACCGCGTTGACGACAATAAAAACTAATATTTGATACCACGGCTGCTCCATGAAAACAAACAGGTGCGTCCAGCCGCGTCGCGCCGCCGTCAATGGGCGAGAGCGTGGAAGTGGAGTTAGTATTTGGGCTTAACTGTGGATGATTGCATCTCTTGGCGTCCTGCCCTTAAATTTGTACGACGCAAATCGCAATCCCTTCTTAAGTATGTGGCCGCCTTGACTGCTAGAGGTGCTGGCTGCGACCAAACAACGGCTCTGCAGGTGTACCAGTCATCTGTACTCTCAGGCATGATGTATGCGTTACCAGTCCTGAACGTACCACCTAGTTTGATGGCCCAACGGGAACGAGATCATCGCGTTGCTCTTCTACTAATGCTGGGATTACCTCGTAAGGCGCAATCTGTACCATTACTCACAGAAGCGCATCAGTTACCCCTGGGGCTGCAAGCAGAGCAGAGAGCTCTATATCATATTGAGCGTATGTACCGCGCATCGCATGGTCAATCGCTCCTTGATCGTCTAATTCACCGCCCATTTTCTCGCATGGGAAAAATTGTGGCAATATTGATGAACATTGCTCTTATTTCTGAGCATGCTGCTTCTGTTGCGCCTCCGCATCCGAAAGATATCACCAAACACGTATTCCACATTTACCTCACAATCCCTGACATACACAAAAAGTCTGATATGCCTGTTTCGGCAATATTCCAATTGGCTCAGTCACACATGATCGAAATATTTCCAGATTATCTTCAAATATTCACAGATGTATCTGTATACAGCGACGGTCAAGGCGCCTCTGCAGCTGTTTTCTGCCCTTCGACTGAAGTACGACGTATATTTCGTATACCCCATCCTGCCTCGTCCAGAACTGCGGAACTAGCAACAATTATTGTTGCACTGAAATACGCGCAAGAGGAGGTAATCACATCGAAGATTGGTATCTTTACTGAATTCCGCGCTGCACTTATCAGATTACAACGCAATCATATTGATTGCGCAGTTGTGCGCAGCATTACTGACTCTGCCAACAAAATTTCATCACGTGGCGTATCTCTCGTTGCCCAATGGATACTTTCATACGTAGGGAGTGCCGGAAATAAAGAGACTGATCGGCTGGCTTCAACTTGCACTCATAACAACTGTGCTTTCCCTGAAATTTTATGTAAGCTTGATGACGCTCGTCTGCTGATTCGTCGCCACCTACTCAAGCAGCAGCCAGACCAGCGCGTCGCAAATGAAGCTTTCCCGCCCCGTGTTCGCGGTCGAGGCTTGCCTGGTCGCGCTAGAGCGCTACTCCTGAAGCTAACGGTTGGCTGTGTGAACATGTGAGAACGTTTATACAGACAAGGACGTGTGGCTAGTCCATCGTGTACGTCTTGCGGTTCCTGCGAGACACTTCAGCACCTGATGTTGGAGTGTCCCGCTTACACTGCGCAGCGCATGTCACTAGTAAGAGAATATCATCTCCTTGGCCTGCGGTATACAACCCTAGACGAATGTTTGTACCCCATTTGTTGTGCATCTCGACGCGATGAAGCTCATCGCGCTCTCCTTACTTTTCTGAAATGAACTAACTTAAGTTCACGTTTGTATCTTAGAGACTGTTTCTTCTATTTAATGTTGTTTAGTTGTGTCACCTGGAGTGACCTGCTGTGACCGGCCCTACTGTGTGTGACCTGTACTGTGTCTTCTACTTTATTCTTTGAGATTTGTTATCTGGCACTTTGTTTCCTCTTTCCTACCCTTCTTCCTCTCTTCCATTTCTATGTTTCTATCTCCTCCTTTATGAAGAGTAGGCAGGCGTTGTGCCCCTTCCGGCGGCAGTTGCCAGCCTTGCTCCTCGCTTTCCCTTTCCTGTGTATGTGTTTTCAAATTAAATAATAATAATAATTTCACTCGACAGAAAGTAGCGGCGTCTCTGAACTGGCAGCCTGAATTGGAAAATCTCACGATCTGATCGCTTGGCGAGGGAACTAAAACATAAGAGTGCTCGTGTAGGGCCAACCCAATACAACCTCGGTAGGTCAAAGCGTCATTCGTTGTAACAGGTTTGCGTCAGCCAACACCGTTGTTTTCACGCAATTAAAATCCAGTAGACTTGAAATCCCTATTATACCTACGTTCGCCTCCTGTATGGGCTGATGGCATAGCTCAACACAGCGATCATTGCGGTTGGTCAACCAACACGATCGACATAAGCTTTGTGCTTTGGCATTGTTTTTTGCTTTGTAAAGCGCAGGTACCCTAATGGGATTGCATAAAAATAATGCAAAGGCTATTTCTGAGGACCCCATTCTCGCTAAACTGATGAATTCATCGTAGACGACGAGACGAACAAGATCGAAAAAAACAAACACCGACGATTGCGATACTCCTTAATGCGAAATTTCAGCGCAGCTCTATACTTGTTTTCATTTCGCGATATACTGGCGGGCGCGGACAATCTGTCACGTGCGGCACTTTGCAAATGGAACGAAGTGTGGCGCGACGGCCTCGCTAATCGGGAGATCACGAGAAATAGCGCGTGTGTGATGCGTGGGCGCGATTTACAGAAGCCGCAGCAGACAGACGACGCGCGCTACTCTGGCGCTATCCCCTAGCCATCGTCGCCGCAGTGCGCGTCTTGCACGGCACTACACTTCTCGTGCTTTCCCCATACCCTCCTCCTTGGGCGTTCCACCTGATACTTCCGCTGTACCCTCATCCATAGCTTTCCTCCTCGCGCTTTAATCGCTTTCGCCGCTTTTTACAGCGAAGCTGTATACCTCTACCAGCCAAGGAAATTTTTGTGTCGTTGGCGTAAGCAAAAAATGTCACAGTTTCGCCCTAAGGGCGAAGCAATGAATGCGATAGCAACACAGCAATGTCATACGAAGTAAGGTGAGCGGCTTTGGTAGCAACAACACGCAGAACTGTTGTCGACGCCATCGGCGTTTTGCCCGCGTTAGCTCAAAATGCGTGTGGCGTTGGTGACTGTTGCTGGAGCCTCTCATATAAATAGGCACTTGGTGCCGCAGCTAAACGTCGCGTCCCTTCCTTCCCCCTCCCCCACGGCCTCTCGCGCGTCTGAAGAAGGCGCGTTTGCTCTACATATATGGTGATTGTAAAGGAGGAAAGAGACGCCTACTTCTGCAGCCCTTAAGGAAGCACGGCGCAGAACGCGCGTTTGTTCTCCGCCGTGCGTTCACTCCCCGTGAAAGAGCGCGTCCCTCGCGCCCTTTCACTCGCACATACAGCGTTCGGCGGCGCGCGGCCACGATTTCATCTCCATTGACGTCATACGGAACCTCACGGCGACGGCGACGGCGACGGCGACGGCGACGCCGACGGCGACGGCGACGCCGACGGCAGAAATCTGCTTTTGAGTGTCCATATAATTGCTATCGCAATAAAAACGCCAGGCTAAAAATTGAATACAAACAGCACATCTCCTTTGAAATCAGGCATACAGCATACAGTTCAGCACTCGTTTTCAAAAGAAAAACACCAAAACAAGCATCAAAACCACATGATGAATGATAAGGCGCGTGTGACCAATGGGAACACCCTCCGACGCGTTCCAGTAAAGATTAGGGGCCAGATTGACGAAGGTTTTCTTTCGTAAGTTCGCCTTGCCATTGGCTGGCCGCCTTCGCTAATGATATGTCTGGCATCTGGATTGGCTAATATTCTTTCTTACGAAAAATTCTAGCGTAAGATATATATATGTAGAAACTTTATTTGGTTGGAAAATATTTGAAGTATAGCGGTGGTCGGAGCCCCTCAGTCCAGGGCCCCACTGGCCTCTGCCGCCTGCCTGACCTGGCTAATTAAGGACTTTTGTCCTGCCAAGTCGGAACGGGCGAGCTGTGCCTCCCACTGCTCCATTGAGATATTATTAGTGGGCCTATGAGGGTGCTTACTACACTCCCAGGTCACATGTATTAGTGTAGGTATGCCACCGCACCAAGGGCATGTGGCCCTATAGCGGGTGGGATACATGGCATTTAGCAGTTTTAGATGGGGGAATACCCCGGTCTGTATTTTGCGCCAATCGGTGGCCTCTTCCCCACTAAGTTGTGGGTGAGGCGGCGGGTATTTTCTGCGGACTCCGCGCTGATGAGCAAGGATGTCTTTTGCATTTAAATTGATAGTTTTTGTGAATTCGGGCCTAGGTTTGCAGCTGCTTCGAAAGGGTTGACGTCATTCGAAACCCTCGTGTGAAGTGCGTTTCCTTCTCCCGCGTGTGCTTCGCAGTAAAGATTACGGTTGCGTAAGCTACTCCGAGGTGAAAAGTACCTAACAGCATAGAAATCACGTAGTGATACGGTGTGATAGCCACGCTCTAGCAACTCATTCAGTTCATTCTAGGCTAGCATGAGTTGACCACGGAAAGTGAAGACGCCAGAAGAACAGCGTGAATATAATGTTCTTGTGAAGTAATAAAGGGTGTGATTAAGTACATTTCGCTTGTCTCTGGTTAAACTCTTTGTAGAGCCACGTGTGTGAATTCAAGTGAGGTCACAATGGGTAATCGTTGTGGGTGTCGTTTACAGCTTCGCTGTTCAACCACCTTCACAGGGTGGATTGGAGCCACAGTCCCCCGCTGCACTCCGCGTTCGCTCTTTCATCCGCTACGCTCGTTCGCTCGGTTACGCCGGTGCTCGTCTCAGGAATGGGCGGCTAAGAGCTGCGCTATAAAATATTTGCATCTTGTTGAGGCTTGCAAGGTCTCAATCACTTACGCTTAGTGGCATTTGGGCAGCAGCGGCAGCACCGTGTACGCATCGTAACTCTGCATCTACGAATTTGCAGTTGCTGATCAGCCGTGCGGTTCCACTCAAGTCGGGTTCTTGTTCCTGCCTGTGCCTAGCGACTTCAAGCGCCGAATTCCTGCTGCACTGCTTCGAAGCACCTGCCTTCATCATCGTTCGTCACCTGTTCTGCGGTGCCGTTGATTGCGCAAGAGCCAGGATACTGCAAGCAGGCGGTGGACAGTCGGGCTAGTTTCGGTATCCAAAGCCAAAGAAAAATTCAGTAACTTTTGTATATGTGACTATCTTTTCAACCTACATAGAAATAAAGTAAGGTCGTGCAATTATATATGTAGAAATAAAATGTGTTTTGGTCTATTTTCTTTTTTTAGCATGTTATATCTTTATTTAGTCGCTTCACATGTTGCGCCAACGGGCGGCGTTTTCGCTCTTATCGCTTCGGCTGCCATTCCGTTCGTCTGCTCCTGCCGCTCTCTGCACCTCTGCACACGTGCATGCCTTTGCCTTCTACTGTGCGATGCAACATTTTGTTTCTGTATCGGCCGGTGGCTCCAGTGATGTACGAAAAACAGAAGAAAGGCCATAAGACGTTTCCGCGCGGCTCTGTGGTTGACGAGCACGGGGAGGGGCAGCAGGGCCACTTTTTTTCCGCTTCCAAGAGAATGACAGGTAAGCACGCTTTTTATAGAGTTGCAATAGTGAATAGCCTCTAACCTTATCGAAACGGCAGTAAGACGAAAGGAAGAGTGTTCCGTACACGGCATATTTCTCTGTGGTGTGTAAACACATTGAAGTTAGCTATCGACAGCAGCTTCTGAGACGAGTGAGTGCCAGCTGAACCGCTGACGGAAATAGCGTTTTGTTATATCTCGGTGACTGCTGTTCGCGTTATATAATCAACGGATCACTTTACTGAAGATCCTTGAATACTTGCTGCACGGACGAAGGGGTTAATTTAGAGACTTGCCTGTTCCCGGTTAGACATTGCAAGTCACATAGAGCTTCACAAGTAGCGGAGACCAATTGAAGGAGCACTGCGCTAGTGCAGAAATCACTGGAAGCGCCGTTTCCTTCGCATTCCTGCTGCGGTGCCAGGTGCATTTTATGTTGCCCCGCGAAATGTGTTGTGAAAAAAAAGAAAAAAAAAAGAGAAAACGCCTGCTTGTCTGTTCTTTTTTATCGAATATTCAACTGCGATGTGCGATGTTCGCGGTTAACTGAGAACTAAGCAGGCCAGCAGTTTTTGTTCAGAAGGAACGAATGTACCTTCGAGTCAAGTCGCGCTGGCGCGCAATGCGAAACGAAGGTGCTTACTTCGGCGCTGATCGAGCGAGCGATGCGCTCCGGTGTTCCCTCCAATCCCCCTGTGCAAAACAAACTGGTCTATAATAGGAAGTGCTCGTAGACCGTTTACCAGTGGCTTACAACTTTTGGAAGATCGTCTTCCAGTAATAGGCATTCTGCAGAACTAGGAAGAGAAGGAATGTGCAAATGGGTCGAACAAACTAACCCGTCAGTGCCTTGCTGACAAGTGAATAGCAAATTCAGTGATCAATATAATTTACGTGCAAGAAACTGATCAGTCTTTTCAGATAGCTGTTGAGAAAGCAGCATTACCACACCTGTTGTTGCAATATAGTAGCAGTTAAAATAAGAATTTGCATTGTGACAATGTCGTGCCATATTTTTAGCGTAAGTCCTACAATAAAATATAAGAGTTCACGCACATGAATTCAAAGCACTGTTTTGTGGAAAGAAGGCTGAAATTTGTTCCTGCAATTGGGTTGTGTGTAAGCATAAAACTTATATTACTTCCTGTTTTTTCCAGACCACAGCTACAGCTCGGATAACTCCACCTCGTCTGTCTTGGGGTATGCGAAATGTGCTGCCGTCAGTCTTTCAACCGTTCTCGCTTAATGGTATTTTTTGAATGAGTATTCACAGATAACTGCTGCGACAAACGATTTGCGTTGGTAAGTTTGCCTCATGCGAAGTCAAAAAAACATTACTTTTGCTATTCAGAAATTGTAGGAAGCTTTATGTATATGCGCCTATAGAATTTGCAGTTTGTACTGAAGATTCTAGATACCCAGGTCTGCAATATTCTTTTGTGTATTGTATCTCTTGCTGTACAAATGTTGCTAATAAAATTGCAAAATAAAGCACAATTCACTGCCTGTTATTATCCTTCCGAAAGGCAATAGCCACACGCTATCGCATGCTAGCTGGCTCACGTATCATGACGAAATAGGCTAACAATTTTGCAAACACAGATGTTCCGCTGGCATTTATTCAATACATGAACCACACACTCAAAAAAATTGTCACTACAAAAAAGAACACGCAGAAAATGACAGCCATTAGAATAATGCAGACTGTAGCAGCAAACGAAACTCGTGCTCGTTTCCTTTTTCTTCTGCTGAGAAAATCACACAGTCGTCGAGTGCATTGCAGATAAGCGGGATGGCCGCCTCCCCCTCGCGCATCAGCAAAACCGTTGCCATAACAGCAGGCTTCATTTTTTCCCACTTTTTTCTCAGAAGCATGGCTACCAAGCACCAGGGGAGAGATTGGCACTCGTGATGCAATTCCCGGTAAAATGGGGGGTATCCCAGCGGACTTAGCCGTGCTGCAAGCCCCAGGTAAACCCTGTCCCTCGGCTACGAAACCGTTTGGCAGCAGCGGCAGCACCGTGTACGCATCATAACTCTGCATCTGCGAATTTGCAGTTGCTGATCAGCCATGCGGTTCCACCCAAGTCGGGTTCTTGTTCCTGCCTGTGGCTAGCGACTTCAAGCGCCGAATTCCTGCTGCACTGCTTCCAAGCACCTGCCTTCATCATCGTTCGCCGCCTGTTCTGTGGTGCCTTTGATTGCGCAAGCGCCAGGATACTGCAAGCCCCAGATAAAGCCTGTTTCTTTGCTACGAAGCCATTTGGCAGCATCGGCAGCACCGTGTACGCATGGTAACCCTGCATCTGCGAATTTTCAGGTAAATTTCCTGGTTTACTTTCTTCGGTTATTATTTGTTCTTGCCGCGGTTTCTGCTGCTGCTGCTGCCACTGCCACTGTCACTACTGTCTGCATTTGTAATCCGCGCCCCTGAAGTGTGAAGCCAAACAACTGCTAGTGCGATGTCGGACACATGCGCTTCGTGCGAAAAGGCCATTGCTAATAAGGGAACGAATGTAAAGTGCGCTGAATGTGGTCATAAAAAACACTTAGGTAAATGCGCAGGACTGACCCAAAAATCCTACAAAGGCAAACGTGAAGCTGCCAGAAAAGATTGGCGTAGTGCGACATGCCGCGCTGAGCAGCGTTCCAGTTCTAGTGAAGATAGTCATTCTGACACTGATATCAAAGTTATTCTTGCATCCATCAAACAAAGTCTTGAATGCTTACCTGCCGTGAAAGTAACCGTTAAGAAAATGGAACAAGCTATTGGCTTCATGTCGGATAAGTTCGCTGAATTTGAAAAGAGAATAGACCAGCAAGATACCGAAATAAAGGCACTGAAAGCGAGGGTCGCAGCGCTGGAACAAATTGATGGTAACAATGAAGACGTGCAAACGCTTCTTTAGCAATAATTGCACGAACTCGAATTCTGAAGTTGACGTCAAAACTTGGAAGTACGTAGAATTGTAGAGGTGACGGGTGAGGACCTCATTGCTTCATTGAACACTGTCGCGGAAAAACTTGAGATTCCGCACATTACGCCATGTCATGTTGCTTCCGTTCACAGGCTGCCCTCAAAAGGAGATAATATTCCCGGTGTAATAGTTCGATTTGCAAGACAAACACGAGAGACGCATGGTTGACAAATAAAAGTAAGCTGAAAGATAGCACTCCACGTGTGTACATTCAGGAAAACTTAACTCGGCATGATAGGGAACTACTTCGATCGATAAAGGCTGCGGACAGAGAAAAGAGCTATCGCTATGTTTGGCATGTGAACGGCAAGGTTTTGGTGCGAAAAGCTGATGGAGCCAGAGCCGTACATGCCAAGACCACCGAGGACTTCGAACGTCTGTAATGGACAGCACTTTTACTAACCACATGAAGCAAACGCTGTTGTGTTAAGGTTATTACCTGCTTCTGTAAAATGTATACACCTGAAATCTCAGGTCTGTTAGAAACAAGGTGCTCCCCTTAGAAGAGATGTTTGCCGAATTTAATTTCTAATTTTAGGCAATCATGCTGACTGAAACCTGGTGCACAAATGACCAAGATGTTTTCAGGCTGGAGCATTACAACACATTCTGCCTAAACCGAATCGATTTCTGAGGGGGCGGTGTTGCTGTGTTGGTTCAGCAAAATATCGAATGTCGACTAATTGAACGCTATTGCCCAATGACGCCTGACTTCGAAGTGCTTACACTGCATGCGGACAAAACAGTGCTTTCTGTCTGGTACCGCCCACCGAAGGGCAGCGTTACTGAGTTCCTGGAATTTTACGACTCTTTTCTGACATTTATTACTGAAAATAATGTTATTTTGATTGTCGGGGAGACTTTAACATTGATATGAATTTTAATAATCAAAATGCGCGAGATTTTAGTACTGTTGTCATTTCCAATGGTTTCAACAATGTAATCACTGAACCCTCTGGAATCACTACTGAGTCCAATTCAGTGTTAGACCTTCTTATTACGAACTCACAGCTATGTACAGCAAAATCTGGTAATTACTTGTGAAGGTGTCACTGCTATGCTTCTTAATCTGAATACTAAAAAGTCACCAGGCTGTGACGGCATTGCAAATGCATTTGTTAGACGCTACGCTGAGCAGATTTCGGAGGTATTGACCAAGATGTTTAACATGTCAATAGCTACAAGTGTCATCCCAAGTGATTGGCGCATTGCACGTGTTACACCCATCCACAAGAAAGGTGACCAGCTTTCTGTAAATAATTACCGCCCTGTCTCAGTCATAAGTACTTGTTGCAAGCTGTTGGAGCATGCCGTTGCATGCTACATTCAAGAGTTTCTAGCTGATCGAGAAGTGTTGTCATCCCACAAGCACGGCTTCAGAAAAGCTATGTCCACAGTCACTCAGCTGGTTTCAACCTGCTTTTAGTCTGGACAGGTTGATATTTAATAAGGTTGATATTTAATACGTTTGCACAGGTTCCTGGATTTTTCGAAGGCCTTCGACAAAGTGCCGCATGGTAAGCTATTGTATAAATTAAAATGCCTCAGCCTGCCTTTCTTCATTGTCTGATGTATTAGTGCATATCTTTCCAATAGAAGAAAATTTGTAGAAATAAAAAATTGCACATCTTCTGTGCTTCCAGTTACCTCGAGAGTACCACAGGGCAGTGTTATAGGACTATTGTTGTTTCTTATTTATGTAAAAATGATCTGGTTGATGTGGTTCCCGGTACTGTATCTATTCGGTTGTTTGCCGATGATTGTGTCGTATTCAAAGATATATCATGTACTAATGATCACATCTTGCTACAAAACAGTATATGTGCAATTGGAGATTGGTGCAATCGTTGGGGGATGCTTTTAAACTCAGATAAAACAGTACTGCTCCGTGTTTCTTGGAAAAAGATAGTTAGTACATTGTTATATTCCATTCAAAACTGTCCCATTTCAGAAGTTGACAAGTTTAAATACCTCGGCGTTACTCTAACAAGTTCACGTGGTCAGCACATATATCGGATATCTGTGTAGCAGGCCTAAAAAACTGTGGTTCCTCAAAAGAAAACTTAAAAATGAACCAATTAGTAGAAAACTTCTAGCTTACAATGTTTCCATAAGGTCAAAACTCGAGTATGCTTCCGTCGTATGGGATCCGCATTATAAAAAAGATATTATGCAACTTGAAAAAATTCAAAGGAAAGCAGTTAGATTTATATTCGCAAAGTACAAACGCCTAGATTCTCCTTCAGATTTAATGAAACTCAATAATATACCGACGTTGGAAGCCCGAAGAAAAGTTGGTCGCCTTTCATTCCTTCATAACTGCCTTTCTGGAAAAATTAACTTAGCTCTCCCAAATTCTGTCAGGCGCCTTAGTACGAGGACAACGCGACAAAGTCATGAGCATCCTTGAGCACCAATCTTCGCTCGGGCAAACGCATTTCGATATGGTTTCTTCTCACGCACACTCGCGGAGTGGAATTCTTTGCCACACAGCATATTTTACTTCTGGTGATTTTGTGAATGAATTGAAGCGAAATGTTTTGAATTTCTAACCTCTCTACTTATTTTATGCTTCTGGTTATTTTGTTAGCATTTCTACAACATCTGTACTGTGTTTTTTTCTTTTTATGACCACATTTGTTGAACAACTTTCATGACACAATTTTATTTTCTATACGATACGTACTATTTCTTGTGTTCATCGCTTGCGTTGTTTGATACTATACTTTTGTACTGTACCTGAAGCCCCTACTGCTCGAGCCAAATCATTGGCTTGCCGTATTTCAAATAAATAAATAAATAAGCGATCACCTGCCTGTGTTCCTCTGTATTAACGGTAGTAGACTACACACAAACAATAATGAGAAAATATACTATCGGATAATAACAGGTCCTACGCTTGACAGGTTCCGCGAGGAGGTGCTAAAGGTTGATTGGACGAATGAAAGCCAGTTAACCGACGCAAATCAATGGTATAATGTGTTTCTTGATCAGTTTAAAAAAATGCTATTGCTCTCATTTTCCTTTAAAGTCTCGCCACAGAAGTCGTAAAATACGAAAGCCATGGGTAACAATGGAATTAAGGCATGAAATGGAAATAAGGGACCAACTTTACCAACGATTTCTTAGAACACGAGCACCTGATGGCTTAGTCATTTATAAAAAAAACACAGAAATAAGCAGACCAAGAAACTGAGACGCGCACGAATAGAATACAATCTTTGTTTTCTAAACGTTGAACATGGCAGACATGATTTGCTATGGTCTCGACTGAACACGCGCCTACACCGCTGCAAGTTTCACGCCGCACCCTCGAAACTACAAGTCAATGGCCCAGAATTATCTGGAAACGATTTAGCTGATGTATTTAAAACTTTCTTTTGTAAGGCTAGCACAAGCACTAGCTTGCATGAAGCCTTAGAATACATGAATACGCCTAACAGTGACTATATTTCTGCAACCTGCAGCAGCTCAGGAAATAATATCTGTGCTACAGAGCCTAAAAAATAGTACATGCCATGATATCGATGGCCTCCAGGTGCGGCCAGTTCTTGCCAACATTTTTAATATGTGCATAACGACGGCAGTTTTTCGGACAAAAATGGAGATATCAAAGGCAACTGTAATATATAAAAAAAGGCAACCGAAATGATTTGGGCAACTATAGGCCGGTGTCAATGCTACCTGTGATCTCGAAAGCTTTCGAAAAACTTTTGCACTTGCGTTTATCCGCGTATATTGAAAAGTACCGTCTGCTTACTACACAACAATTTGGCTTCACTAAAAACAAATCAACTGAACTGGCACTTCTTGTACCGAAGAATTTGTACTTGAACAATTTGAAAATAAGTCTATAGCACTTGGTGTATTTGTGGATTTTCAAAGGCATTTGACTTGGTGGATCACGGGATTTTGTTACAAAAATTACATCAATATGGGATTCGCGGAAAGGCTTTACAATTAATACGGTCGTATTTATCACAGAGAAAGCAAGTGGTTCAGTTATCTAATGCATATTCTGCAGTTAAATCTATCCAAACTGGTGTACCACAAGGTAGCATACTTCGACCTCTCCTTTTTAATCTGTACCTTAATGATATTATAAATATCAACCCCGAATCAAAATTTATTATTTATGCAAATGATGCTACTATCTTCTTCTCAGGAAAAAATATTTCGGAAATAATATAATCATGTAACGAAACCTGGAATGCGCAGGGAAAATGGGCAGCATCAAACTCCATGCGTATAAATCAAAAGAAAACTAAGGCAGTAATCTTCCGGCGAATAAATAAAATAATTCCGCCACACCAACTCATAGTACTAGCCTCCCGCAATATAGATATTGTAGAGTTTACAATGTCTTGGCGTAGTTTCTTCTTGTCATATGTCTTGGGAGGATCACATAAACTATCTAACCACTAAGTTAGCTCCAATCACCAGTATAGTGGGCCGATTAAAATATCAACTATCATCACGAAATAAATTGCTTCTTTATAACGCGCTTTTTTATTCTGACCTCCAATACTGCCAACTAGTATGGGGAACCTCAGCTCCCTCTAGCTTGCAAAGCATTCATCGTATACAAAAAAAATGTCACAGTTTCGCCCTAAGGGCGAAGCAATGAATGCGATAGCAACACAGCAATGTCATACGAAGTAAGGTGAGCGGCTTTGGTAGCAATATGAATTGTAGTAAACATGAGCTGATTAAGTAAGCAGGTGTACTGCGGCGTAAGTAGACCGACATGAAGAGAGACTCGATGACCACGAGAAGGCGCGTGTGAAACGGTGGTGTTGATGTGAAGCGCTTCCCGTGGGCAGCGCGTGCGAAGGGACACACCTGTAGCGCTGCACTGCCGATCCGGGCAGCATTACATGTGTAGCGTGCGTTGGAAAATGTAGCCCGACTATTACTAACTGAATGAACAAGCGTGGTGTGAGCGCGCACAAACAAACATGAATAGATCACACTGAATGACTGCAGCCAACGACTGTCAAAACGCTGGCAGCGGGCGAAGGTACATGCGGTATATCGCTTCAACAGAAACTGAGCGGTGAATGCGCAGTGCATAAAGGTCAGAGCCATGTGGAGATAAGAGACGGTGCGGTCGAGCGACGAGCGCGGTTGTTGGCAGAGTAGAAGTGCCCCCCCCCCCCCGCTCCCTCCGGCGCTGGCTTTCCGCTTCCTTGCTTGCGCGTGGGAGATTGAGTGCGTTCGCTCTCCGTGATAGCGCGCGTGCCCGCACGCTTCCGCTCGGGCATACGGCGCGCGGCGAAAATTTTATCTATACGTAACCTCACGACGACGACGACGGCAACGGCGACGGCGACGCCGACGGCAGAAATCCGGTTGAATTGTCCACATAATTGCTATCGCAATAAAAAAACATTCGTCATGTTTATAACGAATGTATTTTTTTGTATACGATGAATGCGTTGTTCTTTCAGTGAGTTATAAACATTCATCATGTTTATAACTCAGGACTCATTAAAGTTATTTCCTCCTCCTCGTCCTCATGTTTATAATGCACCATACCAATTCCACACAGCTGCACTTTTCCTCAATGCCAGACTAATAAGTATACACAACTTGTATAAATACAGACTGAGCGTGAAGTTCAAAACAGAGGTAAGAGAAAGCTTCAGTAGTCTACAAATCCTTGCAAATTTGGAAAATAAATAACCATGCTACCCAACTAGATATGCAGAAAGCTGGTTAGTTCATACTCCTCGTCTTAATGCCGGACAACAGCGTTTATCTTACACGTTACCCTGCCTTTTGAACGCCTATGAATTAGATGACTTTGATTTATTTTCTTGTTCTTATGGGGATCTCCGCATTAGGTACAGTGCTTGATCTTGTACACTTCCTTTCGCTGTGATTTCATGTTGTTCCGTGGTTTGTATTGTTAATAGAATCTGTCTTTGGTTCAAGACACCATCATTACCTTGTTTGTTACATTTCACTTACGGTGCCAATTTTGTGTGTACTTTTATGCGTTGATATGCTGCTTCTGCCAAAATAAGCAAATCAGGGGAGGTGGTCTGGCCAAGCTGCATGTGAGCAGCATTTTTCCATCCGGCCTCTCATCTAATATGCATGATGACAAATGAACTCATTATTAATCGGCCGATTTGGGCACCATCTTTACGAAAAAAATTGCACAAGCAAATGGCGCAATAAAACCTCGCATATGATGCCGCATACTCGGGCGATGCGCTGTACAAGAGACAGATTTACAACCGAGCAGCTATCACTACTTTTGACGCTCGCGCAGTCCGCAGCTGGCCACTCGACCACTCGAGAAGTGTGATTTACACTGTATTAAGCTGTTATTAAAAAACCGAATTATATCAGTGGTGGTCAATGACCACGTCCATAAACGAGGTATTCGCGCAATGTATGTACAGATAACAATTTGAAAGCTTGTCCATGGGCAGAACTTGTTTCGTGGCAGAACGACCGGTGCCCACGCTGTTAGGACTGTCACGCATGTTTCTGAACTAATAATTGCTCCTAAAGCTTAGAATTAGAGTGGAAATGTTGCAGTAAGGAAAAATTTCTGAAACAATATTTAGAAATACACAACTGATCTCCGAGGCTAATTGTACGAACAAACACACACGCACACATCGCGCTGGTTGTTCCGTCCGCCTGAAAGCCAGCAGAAACTCCCGGCCATGCCCACCTAAATCACTTCAGTTCATCTCACAGAACCGTTTATCAAGTGGAAGATGCGACTTCACACTAAATAGAGCCCCCCACTAACGCGAAAACAACCACCCGGAGCTACCACCAAGCTTATAGGCACCCTGCACTGTTCAGAGGGCACTACGACGTTTTCATTTTTCACCCCAGCGTCGCCGACACCGGCCGCTAGAGAGGTGATGAAAATGATACGCCATTCCGAACGATTGCGGTCATTTCGTCGCTCGTCTGAGTGTTATGCCCTGCGCACTTTCTACGTTTTCACAACTCGGCCACTCTTGCCCCGTGATAAGCGATCGAAAGTGTCACGGCGAATATATGCAGCGTCCCTCCAGTTTTGCTTCTACCAGTCGTTAGGGTGCGTGTTCCTGGTGGTGCCGTCTACTCTGCGAAAATTTAGCGCAGGTTGCCTATATGTGGAATACAACGCGGAACGCTCGCGCAAGCTGATTTGTGATCTCCCGCACCTGTATAGTGGATGCCCCACTAGTTGAGTGTAGCTGTAGTTCAAGGCTGCAGTTCGAAAATGGATGGCCGGAGATCACTCCACCAAATCTGTGCAGGTTCGCCTTGTAGGAAATCTCATTGAGTGCCGCGAATGCGCTGGCCTACCATGTCCGCCGCGTAAAGTGGACAGAATCGGGATACGGACGAACGTTCTTGCGCACACTGTATTAGCCATCAAAGACCACCATCAAATTTACGTGTATCATGTCTCCTTGTGCGCGCATTCTCTTTGCTTCCGTGGACAAACGTGCCCACCTTTCAGTTTGCGATAACCTGTTCTCCCAACGATACTTTTCCTTGCACGCTAGTCTTCTCGGTCAACGTGGCTTTAAAGGGCCCCTAAACCAACCAGAGGTCAAAATTTAGTTGTGTTGCAGTTGTGCACGAGTCCACAACGAACACGTAGATGCAAGAATTTTTAGGAATGGTGCCGTAAAAGTGGAGTTACACGCGTTTGATCATCGAAACATGGCCCTCACTCGTTTCGCCACTCTCCTCGTCGGCTGGTCTCTCCTCCTCGCCGAGTGCTCCTTCAAATCTCACGTGACATACATCATCGCCAACGCGCTTCTCAAAACACTGTCCACTTCCGGTTAACGCACGTCCACGCTAGCGGAACATATACCGACATCGAACCGCCCTCCAGTGTCGTAGAACGTCTGCGCGCGAGAGGTGTGCAAAGTAGATGGCAGTTTGGCCGGTGCACCACGGGCAGCATGATCGACGGACCAATCAATGACCACGAAGCTGCGCGCCTTCGCCACGGGCGACGAAAACATCGGCGGCAGCTTCTGTTCCAAGCAAAATAATTACCGCTAGATAAAGTGATACATAAATTGTACATTTTATGAAAAACGATATCCACGATCAAACCTTAAACACAAACGAGAGCTCCGATACTTTTCGAGCTCAGCTGCAGTGCACGGCTGCCGACGGCAGACGACCGGCTTGGCTATGCTCGCGTCGCAGCCGACGGCGCCGCTAATAACAGGGTACTTTCTTCTTTGTGTACAATTAGGGCTAAGAGCGACAACAATGGTAAGAAAATGCTGCGGCTTGTGAGCGTGGGCGATTCATTCCGAAGCGCCGACGCTTATTCATTCCGCCGCACAAATGGGTCTCGGTCTCATTTTCACTACGTCAAGGAAATCTCGCCGTTCGCGAGCAAAACCGCTGTCGAACGGCAGCCCGGGAATGACAAACGGCGTGCGGCGAGTTAACGTGCCGTTAACGTGGACGGGTCTTAGCCTCGACTCTGCGCTTCTCGGCTGCCCGCTGTTGCTGCCGTGCCAGCCTGTGCTCATGCGAAGCCTTCCGCTAAAGACCCTTTGTTGCGCGAACGTCTAGAAGGCCACCACTGTCGGACACTGTTCGCGCAGCTAATCAGACAGCTAAGCGCGACTCCATTGAAACGTGACCGATTTGGCACTTGCGTTGCGGGCTGTATTTACCGATTCGCAAGTGCGCACACACGAGCAACACGACGAGTAAGAGCATCGTTGATCGTGACGGCATTTTAAACTCGCTACACGTGTTTACTTGAAATCTAAAAAAATATCCGAGATCGTTTAGAGGCATTTTAAATAAGATGGAGCAAACGATTGCTTACATTGGTTCCTTGGAAACGAGCTGGCGTGCGCCTTTCTGGAAGTCGTCATGAATGATACAGTACTTATCATTACAAAGTGTTGGTACCATGGGGTGGACAGTGGGGCTAGTTTAAGTATTGGCAATAAAGCGTCGCCATGACTCTGGTAGCCAAAGGAAAATTCTGCAACTTTTGCATATGTAGCTATATCTTTTTAACCTACATAGCAATAAAGTAAAGTGATGCAATTATGTGTAGAAATAAAGTTGGTTTTCGGTTTTCTTTACTGGCATGGTATCTATTTATTACTGGCATGGTATTTATTTATGTAGTCGCTTCATTTGTTTGCCAACGGGCGGCGCTCTCGCTCTTATCGCTTGGGCTGCCATTCCATTCGTCTGCTCCTGCCGCTGTCTGCACCTCTGCACACGTGCACGCCTTTGCCTTCTACTGTGCGCTGCAACATTTTCTTTCTGTATCGGGCTGTGCTCCAGAGATGTATGAAAAACAGAAGAAAGGCTACGGCGTTCTGTGTGGCTTTGTGGTGAGCCAACACGGTAAGGGACACCAGTGTGACTTTTTTTCCGCTTCCAAGAGAATGAAAGCCAAGCACGCTTTTCATGCAGTCGTTATGTTGCGAATAGCAGCTAAACTTGTCGAAACGTCTATAAGACGAACGGAAGGGTATTCCGTACGCGGTGCATTTCTCTGTGGTGTGTAAATACATTGGAGCTACCTATCGACAGCAGCTCCCGAGTCGAGTGAGTGCTAGCTAATCCGCTGACGGAAATTGCGTTTAGTTATGTGTTGGCGACTGCTGTTCGCTTTATGAAATAAAAAACTGATAATTTATATTTGCTGAAGATGTTTGAATACTTGCTGCACCGACGAGGGGGTTAAGTTAGAGAATATTGTGCTTCCGTGTTTTGTTTAAACATTGCAAGTTGCCTAGAGCTTCACAAGGCGCAGAAACCAATTGTAAGATCGCGGCGCTAGTGCAGAAAGCACTGCAAGCGCTGTTTTCTTTGTTTTGTTTGCTACGGCGCCGGGCGCAGTTTACGTTACACCGCAAAATGTTATGCCGCCCAAAAAAAAAAGCGCCTGCTTGTCTGTTCTTCTATATGGAATATTGACCTGCGATGTGCGTGGTTAGTAACTGAGAACTAAGTAGACGTGCAGATTTTGTTGCAAATGAGAGAATTTACCTTTGCGTCAAGTTGCGCTCCCGCGCAATGCGTACGAAGGTGCTTACGTCGGCGCTTAGCGAGCCACGCGCTGCGGTGTTCACGCAAAGTTTTGCTTCCCCTGTGCAAATCGAATCCTTCTAGAGTAGGAAATTCTCACTGACCGTAGAATAGTGGCTTACAACTTTTGGAAGACCGTGTTCCAGTAATAGGCATACTGCAGAACTAGGAAAACAAGCAGTATACAAAAAGATTGTACAAACTAATCCGTCAGTGCCTTATTGACAATTATATAAGAAATTATTGATCAAGATAATTTAGCTGTGAAAAACTGATCAGTGCTATCAGACAGCTGTTGAGAAGGCAGCATTACGAAACCTGTAACTTCAATATAATAGGAGTTAAAATAAGAATTTGGGTTGTTAAATTTTTGTGCTATAATTTCGCATAAATTCCACACCAAATTATAAGAGTTGAAGTACATTAATTGAAAGCACTGTTTTGCAGAAACAATGCTGAAATTTGTTCCTGCGATTGCGTTGTGTGTAAACATATAAGTTATTACCCCATTTTTTACATAATACTGCCTCAGCACGAACAACTTTACCTCCCCCGAATCTCTCTCGTCTTTCATTGGGAATGTGAAATGTGCTCTCTTCAGCCCTTCAATCGGTCTCGCTTAATTACATTTTTTGCAAAAGTAATCACATATAACTGTTGCGACAAACAATATGCGTTGGCAGGACTGTCACAGGCAAAGAAAACAAAAAAACATGACTTTTGCTATGAAGGAATTATAAGAAGATTTGTTACGTATATGCCCCTATAATGTGCAGTTCTAACTGAAGATGCGAGATACCCAGGTCTGCAAAATTTATATGTGTGTTGTCTTTCTCGGTGTACAAAAATCGCTAATAAAATTACAAAATAAAGCGCATTTCAGCGCCTGTTATTGTCGTGTCGAAACGCAATAGCCACGCGCTATTGCATGCTGGCTCACGTATCATAACGGAATAGGGTAACAATTTATAATACCCACTTGTGCTGATGCCATTTATTCAACACGTGAACAACCACACACGCAAAAAAGTTCATTACAAAAAGAAAGATGCTGAAAATGGAAACTATTAGAACAAAGCAGACTGTAGCAGCAAACGCTACTCGGGCTAGATTCCTCTTGGTCTGCCGAAAAAATCGCACACTCGTCGAACGCATTGCAGACGAGAATAGGTATGGCCGTCTCATACTCGAGCACCGACAAAACTGTTGCCATAACCGCAAGCTTAATTTTTTGCTTCTCAGAAGCATGGCCTACGAAGAACTAGGGGCGAAACTGGCGTTCGTGATGCAATTTCCGTTTACCTGGGGGTATACCAGCTGACATATCCGTGGTTGCTACACTCGTGAACGTGCTCGTGTGTGCCTGTTGACAACCCCTTACATGCATTTTGGCATATAGGCCACTGCACTGTAAATATAAGCAAATTACATTGCGTTGTCGTGGTCCATCATTATACAAGAAGCTCTGAAGTGACGAACAAGTGTACAGAAAATGCTTAAAATTGCGTGCTTACCTTGGTGTCCGTACCTCCTGACGGACCGCGCAACAGCAAGTCGAAGCGCGGACACGCAGAAGCGAGCTCGTCAGCTATCAGTTGACTGTAGTTGCAGGGAAGAGGGCACACACCACTTTGCACTGTGAACCTTCAACGCAGAAAAGAAAAGCAGCTGTGCGGAAACACGTTTAGAGCGCGCGAATTCAATCGTAATAGTGTGCACTACCCCACCGACAGTATGGCAAACAGGTCGTAGATCAGAGAAATTGCACTGGAACGCTGACAGCGTATTCTTCCTGTTCGAGGTCTGTTGTTATCCGGATGGATGCATTACCAATCATCATGACCCTGCGCTACGTCCTCATAAGTTGTCGAGTACCATTTCAATAACAATTCACAGTAAAATTGACGATGAAGTTTACTTGGAAAGAAGTGTAAACAGGTAATTCGTGGTGGCATGACGAAACACTGTAATAATTTCAGTCTAGCAGATCATGTAACGTTAGAATTCATATGTGACCGAAGACAGGCTGCAAACCGTTTTTAGAAATACAAGGAAAGCGTGGTACTTCAGATGTCCAAGTCAAAGCTGCTAAAAGCAGGGGCTACGCTCCTGAGCGCTTAAAGCACCGTATGGTAATTCTAGGCCGTTAAGACAAGCAAGCGGTAGATGATGCGACTGAGCCGTCAAAATAGCTGTGAGTAGTGCTGCCATTCCTTGTACATATGCGGCATAAAGTGTTGGGCAAAGAGGGGAGGGGGGGGTGCTTTAGGCTGGTTGGTGGGACATAAGATTTCTACTTGGTGCGGGTGTTTGGAGCTAAACACGACGCCTAGGCATGACCCATGGAAGCTCAAATGTAAGTGTACCAGGACGTGTTCCCGCTAACGGGCCGGAAGTTGGTGTGGTTCGCGGAATGCCTAGACATGCATGTAGCGCTTATGTGAAGACTGTCAAGTGTATGCAGGCAGGCATGGCGCATTTTTGTGAGCACCTATGTAAGAAAAAAATGCATCTGGTAGACTTGCAGCACACAAGATTGAATAGGGCCCCATGTAGCACAATAAAGTAAGCGCAGACCATATATTATGAAGCTATCAAATCTTGTGATCACCACAGCGATAGTCCTTAGGAAAGTAATCTGCCGTCTACACCGAATCTGAGACCTTTGATGGTGAGCTGCAAGTGTCATTTTTCCGACTACTCTGATTGGGTATCGTGTCATGTACTTCCGGATGAATGCAAGGAAAGCACATCATTTGCGATACGTTTAATAAAAACTATGTCTCTGTGCAGCGCTAAACGACGCTTCGACTAAATAACCTGTGTTTATATACACGTTATTCCATGCCGTATACCTCCTTTATTATGTAGGCTTTCTTTGTAAAAGAAAGCTTTCTAAATATTCATTCGGCTACTACTTACACACTTACTGTTCGTGTCAGTGGGTGTCGCACTTCAGATTGACTGAAAAGCATACCCACCTCATAAATGCTTTCATAGCATCCATGTCCGTTGCCTGCTCATGCATCACGCGAGCAGTGCGAGCTCGAGGGTCGAGAGCATAGTGATTCCTGGCGCGTTCCCATCCCGGTGGACGTGTCTCGAGTGCAATAGACGGCAGGTATCTGCACGACCGTCGCTGAATTAGCAGGGGGCTAGCAGTTGCGGGTAGAACCAGTTAATTCGTATTGATAGCACGTCCTGTATCTCCAACACGGAACAATATTAGATGCAAATCCTGTGAATTTTCACGTGCCTCGTTCCCTTACCTTTCCATGTCACACTCCTCTCCTTCATTCCCCTGCAATTTTCCTCAAAGTGTATGTTGTGACTAAACGTTCGCCTTTTAGGGGATGCTATGTTTTCCACACCCAAGAAACCACCGCTTAGCAATACGCGCATGCATTGAAGGACGGCTTCAGAGTGACATTTATATTTATCCAATGAACCAGCCGTGAACTTCCGTTGGTTTTTGAAATGAGAACACATAGATTTATTCATCGTTTATTGGAAATAGCATATCGCATGAGACCACACACGCTGGCCATGCATGACTTTGGCCTTTTTCTAATTCCTTTTACTCGAAAACGATGCATCCAAAACCTTAAAGCCCCCCAAAAAAGACGCTGGCCTAATCTACTACAATAGCCTGGACAGCGCTCGAAACAAGTGAACACTGGTCCAAAACGCTTTCGGTTACCTAGATACTTGCCTAGATATATAAACGCTCGCCTAGATACTGTAGCTTTCACAATGACATTTTCCTATGCTTAAAGCTCAATATTCAATTCGTAAGGCACTAATAGTATCTCTAGAAAATTGGCATAAAGATAGTTTGGAGATGGAAGCTGTTGTTCAGGGGATTTTTAATGGTAGTAATTAGTTGGATTGGGGGGGGAGGGTGGAAACAGAATTATTATACGTATCAACGCACCACAGTGGCTCAGTGGTTATGTCGTTAAGCTGCGAAGCTATTGTGAAAGTGCTCGAGTGGTTAGATTGAGGTGCACGTTTAAATCCACACTAATTTTGACCGCAGGTGTTCAAAACGACTCTCGAGAATTCCACTACGGCGTCTCTCAGAGTCCCAGTGTGGCGTCTAGGACGTTGGGCTGGTTACTTAGTCAATCATGGAGTAAAATAACAAAACTTTTTCCTTGGATTGCGTTCTGTACATAGAACTGTGCGTTTCCAAAGACCCGCCCTACAAAGTAGTGTGTACCGGGACAAAAATCTCTACCAAAGAGCCTGTACAAGCCATAATCCATAGGAGTAAAAATATAGGAAGCTGTTTACTTGTGCGCTTTCGCAGAGTACAGAATGAACGAATATTTGAATAATTACGAGGGGAGGTAAAAATGTAAAATATCTTTTGAGAAAAGTACATTTATTCTAATGATAGAAAAATAAAACATACATTATTTTTCTACATAACCTCCCTGCAGTTCCATGCACTTTGTCCAACGTTTAACAAGTTTTTTGTTGATTCCGTCTGTTGATTCCGACTCTGGCAGCAGCGGCGACGGCGGGAGGACGACTATTAATCAGCTCTTCTACAATTTTGCAGTGACCGGCGCATGCCCATTTCCAAAGACGTGAAAAACGCCGAACGTGCCATCTGCCCGTGCTTGTTGCAAGCTTCATCCCGTGGTTGCTGCTATCGCCTACATCTTGGGGGGCGGTACCTTCTGTTTCGCTGTATTTTCACTCTGGCAGCAGCGGCGACGGCGGGAGGACGACTATTAATCAGCTCTTCTACAATTTTGCAGTGACCGGCGCATGCCCATTTTCAAAGTAGGAGGTTCTTGCTTGCCGTGGTTTCACCGGCCGCTCAAGTTTGGTGAACGACTTCTTATACCACTCTTTGCCTCTTCTGGTCTTCGCCAGGACGTGAAAAACGCCGAACGTGCCATCTGCCCGTGCTTGTTGCAAGCTTCATCCCGTGGTTGCTGCTATCGCCTACATCTTGGGGGGCGGTACCTTCTGTTTCGCTGTATTTTCACTCTGGCAGCAGCGGCGACGGCGGGAGGACGACTATTAATCAGCTCTTCTACAATTTTGCAGGTTGGTTTGAATACCTTATTTATATAATATAGACTGTGTACTAGTTGGGGTCGTTGCTGTTGCTGCCAAGAGTGCCTTTTTCAGTGTTGGAAGAGTGCTGAACTCTTTATTGTTGTACGTGGTTTTCAACTTTGTATGCCAATTCATTTGCGTTATTGGATTGCTTCCTCTGGTCATGAGCGAAAATAACTCGGGCAGCTTAGACAATGTCGCAAGAGTCCTTGCGGAGAAGCAGCCCAGCAGCATCAAAGAGGTGGTAAAAGTTTTGAATGAACTAGTTTGTGGGCTTGGTGCATTCGCGACCGATCTTAGGAGTGACGTTGCTAAGTTCGGAAACGCGGGAACCGGAATACATAACGAACTCGCAGGCATCCGAGATTCAATTGGTTTCATGAATCAAGCGTTCGAGACTTTCAGAGAAGATGTCGAGGTATTCCGTCGAGAACTAACTAGTATTAAATCAGAAAATGAGCGATATCGCAAGGAGAATGAACAGCTGTGGAGAGAACTGAAAGACTCTAAGAAAGAAATTGTGGAGCTTAAACAATACTCCAGAAACATGAACCTAGAAATACAGGGACTGCCGCAAGTCCAAAATGAAGACCTAAAGAAAACAATAGAAAATATTGTTGACTGTTTGGGTATTGAAGTCAACGCTCGTGACATCGATGTCGCACATCGCGTGCCATCGAAAGACAAAAAGAAGCCAAATATCGTAGTTAAATTTCTCACGCGAAATGCCCGAGACAAGTTGCTGGCGGCAGCAAAGAAAACAAAGTTAAGCACAAATCAACTGGGTTTCAGAGAGGATGAGCCAGTGTACGTCAACGAACACCTTTGTCTTGAGAACAAAGTACTCCTGAGCAAAGCCCGGCTCGCAAGGCGAGAGAAAAATTGGAAATTCGTGTGGGTGACGCAGGGTAAAATTCTAATGAGAAAAACAGAAAAATCTCCTGTCCTGCACATCACCTGCGCTGCTGACCTGGAGAAAGTTATTTAGGTTTATACAGCCGTCAATATAGCACCTCTTTCTATCGCTATGTTTGCGCTGTTCTTTAAATACAAGAATAACAGCACACCCATGAATTTCGCTTACAATACACGTTGGAAGAAAAGCGTGCTTAACATAACTGCAGCCCGCATTGTGATTTATGTTTTTTTCGTGTGTTTTTCTTGTACAATTAGTAAACTTATTGTTATTTACGTTTTATTGCGTTTACTGATTACATTTTTGCGCTTTGTGATACGCTGTTCGTGCTATTGCTACTTTTTCCAAAGGTTGGATGATATTTTGTTTGCATGTACAAACTGTGCTACTCCATTTATATGTACTGCGTGCCCAAGTCTGCACTCTACATATGTCCGAGTCTGCTTTCTATATATTCAAAAGCGCTGCATCTTTGCTCTCTATATGCATGTAGCCTTTAATGTAGATTGCTTGCACTGGTCAGTGCTAACGATTTTGTGCTTAGAGAAGCTTTGTTTTGTACGTATTGATAACCTGTTTTTATTAATGTCAATATGAGTGCGAAGTACGTAAGCCCGACCACACTAAATTCTCTTGTAACAGTGCAGTGTAATCAACCTTTAACATTTCTCCACATAAACATGCAGTCAGCCTGCTCGAAGGAAGAAGATCTGCTTGTTTTTATTGAAAAATTTAGTTTCGAGTTTTCAGTTATTATGCTGACGGAAACTTGGTACCGTACTGATGCAGATGTAATACAGATTGAGGAATATAGTTTCATCAGTGTTAACAGGGAGAAAAGAAGAGGAGGTGGCGTCTGCCTGTACGTTAAAAATGGTATTGGTTACGAGTGTATCACCGATTGGTCAGTCTGTTCAACGGACATCGAAATACTTTCCGTAAGGTGCGGGAAATTAGTATTCGCTGTAGTGTACAGGCCACCGGACGGAAATATAAACAGTTTCTTAAAATTTTTAGAAAAGTATTTCTCATTTATTAACGAGCTACAATACACATTAGTCATGGGTGGTGACTTAAATGTCGACATGTTAGAGAACACAAATAAGCGATCCGAGTTATCTGCTCTTTTAGCTTCAAATTACCTTTCTAATGTGATTTCAACCCCGACCAGAATTACGCCGACAAGTGCAACACTCATAGATTTGTTTTTAACAAACGCTCCGCCTGACGAGATACATTCTGGTGTTCTTGATATGACAATCAGCGATCACTTACCTATATACCTTGTTTTGGCTCGGAATCGCAAACAAAAGGTCAAAGCTTTGCCACAGGTTAAATTTCAACAAATTAATCCACGTTCACTTTTATCTTTCCGAGAAGAAATTAGCTCTGTAATCTGGGAAGATGTGTTGTCCTTATCCTCGCCCGATCTAGCATACAGCCGTTTTATGGAGATCGTGTGCTCAGTTTATCAGAAACACTTTCCTTATAAAACTATTAAAAAACTTAAGCGTGCCCGTAAGCCATGGATAAATGCCTCCATACTCAAAATGATTAAAGAAAAAAATAGGCTTTTTAATGTCTTTCTAATACGGCGCGACTCAGTTGCTTTCACCACTTTCAAGAAGTATCGAAATAACTTGAACAAAATTCAGAGGCAAGCGAGACATAATTATTATTTCACAATGTTTGATGGCGTGATAAACGTGAAAGAAATGTGGAATAAGCTGAACGCTGTAATATCTGCAAGGCAACACGCGAATGTTATTGATGAACTCGAAATAGGCAACGAATTATACAAAGGTAAAAAATTGGCTGACAAATTCAATAAGCACTTCACTACACTAGTTGAAAGCACACATGATGACGACGCTCTCACCTACCTACCCCCTCCCATACAGAATTCCCTATTCGCCACACCAACTAATGAATACGAGGTAATAAATGTGTTTAGATGCTTTAAGGTGAGCAAGAGTGAGGACATAGATGGTTTAAAACTACAACCCATAAATTTTGTTATCGACCTACTCAGTCCATACTTAACACACATATATAATCTCTCCTTAAGTACCGGTACCTTTCCACAGCGTATGAAGACTGCCAAGATAACTGTAATACATAAGAAAGGTGAAAAAAATAATTTGAGTAACTATAGGCCGATTTCTATATTACCAATATTCTCAAAGGGACTAGAGAAAATTTTATTTACTAGATTGTCAAAATTTTTTGAAGAACACTCAGTTATAACGCCTTCACAGTATGGATTTAGACCTGGTCTTTCGACACAAAGCGCGTTACTATATAAAAAAGAACTCATCCTAAACAATATCGAGGCAAAAAGAATAACTTTAGGAATTTACGTAGATTTTTCAAAGGCCTTCGATACCATAAATCATGTAACGTTACTACAAAAACTGAGTTGCTACGGAATTCGTGGTGTTGCACTAGAATTTATTAAAAGCTACTTGACCAATCGATACCAAAGTGTGTCCATAAACAAAGAACTGTCGGAGCTAGAAAAAATTAGATATGGTGTACCTCAGGGCAGCATACTCGGTCCACTTCTGTTTATTATTTTCATAAATGATATTGTAAGTATAGATACCTCAGCACAATACGTAATTTATGCAGACGATACGAGTTTATTTTTTACAGGAACGAATGCCGACACCATCATAGCATCAGCAAATGACACATTAAACAGACTACACACTTGGACAGTAAAGAATTCACTCTGTATTAACTGTGCTAAAACAAAAGCTGTTCTTTTTCGGGCCAAATCTACATCATGCAAAACGCTTAATTCCCTAAGTATAAATAATCTTAGAATAGAAATTTCGTCATCTGCAAAGACACTGGGAGTTGTGTTTCACGAGTATATGTCTTGGGAACACCACACAGACTACATAAGAAATAAACTGAGTAAAACCGTAGGTATCCTGCGAAAATGTCAGCGCATACTGCCAGTGCCACAAAAGCTTATGCTATATAACGCTCTTTTCTCTCCTCATTTGCGTTACTGCCATCTAGTTTGGGCTACCGGTACGAAGAACTCCTTGCACAACTTAATCACATTGCAAAAAAATGCCCTGCGTTGCATTGCAGGTTTGCCGTACACTGCGCACACGTCCGAATTATTTGCTAAGTTCAATGTTTTAAAAGTTACAACCCTATACGAATATCACCTCTTGACAGCTTTTAGGTCCGAATTAATTCAGAAAGGCAGCCACATTCGCACTTTAGCAAATTTAACTCTTAATCCCTCCTCACGCTTAACCAGACACACCAACCATTGGTATATCCCCCGGCCGCGAACAAATTATGGACTGCAACTATTGCAGTATTGTCTTCCGAGCACACTAAATAAGTTTAAACTAACAGATGAAAGTTTACGCACGTTATCAAAAAACGCTATTTTAATTATGATATCCCGAACTCTTTGTGCTTAAAACATGAAAACTATTTTGCATTAGTTTGTATGAGCCTGAAAAAAAAAATTGCTTTGAAATTGCTCTCCGGGTGCTTGTTTCTGTTGCTGTCGTTGTAAACAGGGGGTGGCGGGGCTAGTCAAGCTGCTAAAGAGCAGCTTTTCTCCCGCTATCCTCACCATTTATGTACATTTTTTTTCTGTATTGGTGTGCCAAAAAATGGTGAAATAAAGCCAAATATCAAATATCAAAAAAAAACTTATTTGGTTGCACCTGTAACCGATTTTGCACCACATCAATCACTTTTGTATCGGTTGCAAATCTTCTCCTGAGCGCTTCTTTCAATGGTCCAAACATGTGAAAATCGCTTGGAGCGAGGTCTGGACTGCATGGCGGGTGTTCAAACAATTCTAATCCCAACTCCTTTATTGTTTCTGCCGTCCGTTTGGCAAAATGTGGCTGAGCGTTATCTTACTGCAGGATGACACCTTTTAGCAGTTTCCTACGACGTTTGGATGCGATTGCAGGTTTCAGGTTTGACTTCAATTTGAGTTCCCATTTCACCCCAAGAGGGGAAACTGTAAACAGTGAGAACTATTGTGATGTGTTGCAAACTAACCTCAGACCTGCAATCAGATCCAAACGTCGTGGAAAACTACGAAAAGGTGTCATCCTGCAGCAAGATAACGCTCAGCCACATTCTGCCAAACGGACGGCCGAAACAATAAAGGAGTTGGGAATCGAATTGCTTGAACACCCGTCATACAGTCCATACCTGGCTCCAAGTGATTTTCAGATGTTTGGACCATTAAAGGAAGCGCTCAGGGGAAGAAGATTTATAAGCGATGCAGAAGTCATTGATGCGGTGCAAAATTTGTTACAGGTACAACCAAAGAACTTTTTTTCCGACAGAATCAAAAAACTTGTGAATTGTTGGGCAAAGCGCGTTGAAGTGCAGCGAGGTTATGTAGAAAAATAACGTATCTTTTACTTTTCTATCATTGGAATAAATGCACCTTTTCTCAAAAGTCCCTTTACTTTTTGACTTCCCCTCGTATTTGGAAAATCGTCCATTAGCTCCCCTGTGGCATATAGAGCAAGCAATGCATCCTCCTGAGACTAATTTCAGGCAGAGAGCGGCCATTACTTCCGCTACGACTGTGTTTGTTTATAAAGCTGTTAACAGACTGCAATAATCTTATCATCACTAAATTTACGGTAGACGTTCCATTTGCAAATTTCAAGCCGCGCTGTGATGAAGTCATACCTCACCCGCCGAGATTACTTAGTGGCTACGGTTTTAGGCTGCTAAGCACGAGGTCGCGGGATCGAATCCCGGTCACGGCGCCCGCATTTTGTTGGGGGCGCAATGCGAAAGATTTAGATGCACGTTAAAGAACCTCAGCTCGTCCAAATTATTCCGGAGTTCCTCACTATGGCGTGCCAATCAAATCATAGTTTTGGCTTGTATAATCTCATAATTTAATTAAATTTTTCATGAAGTCATACCTGCTTAGTCAAGAACTTAGAACCAGTGTTTGAAATGTCATAAGGTGTGTTTGACATTACAGTGGCACTACAGCTCACAGTTTTCCAAAAGCCCTCTTTGTGGAGTGGGAGCCTCGCAAATTTAGCCAAAAGTTACTTCACTGCTCATTTGAGTGGGGCTGCCTGACATGTGGCCTGGTCAACAAGAGGGCGTATAGACGAACTGTTGACAATGCTGCGCAGTTACTTAATTCCCTGCGTAACTAAATGTATGTAAAAAAGCCGTTTGCGTTCTCAATATCGAGCTCACCGAATCGCTTGGGGGTCTGCAAATCCTGCATATTCTATGACCTTTCAGTTTAAAGGACGTTTTAAAGCGTTCTTGCTTAAACTACTAAGCTCCTCTTCGATGCTGGAGCGTCACGATTGTCCGACGGCGAATGCACGATGACGACGACTCTATGACGACGATGTCATGACACCGACGTCAAAGTCAGGATAAATAATGACAGCGTGATTACCACGGAGTGACGTTCATGGAACGACGAAGGCGTTGTGACAACTGTAGAACGACTGTATCACACCGATGGCGCGAGATGGCGGTACGGCTACTGTACGGCGAGGCAGGCCTGACGACGATGACATAAACCCAGCGAATAACCACATAACGAGTGACACATACTCAGCGGCACGTAGTCATGGGAACTGGAGAGTGAAGTATTTCCGGTATTGGGCCAACACTGCGGCGATGCCAACGGCGCAAAGCTGAGCAACGAGCTAAGAAAAGCTAACGCATTCTTACCCCGGTGAGCAGTAGGACATGATGTGTCCTAACAACTGTGAATTATTATACGTCCTTTCAACGTGTACTTAGACTTGCGCGAGTTAGCACAAAGAAATGCTTGTATTCATGATTCAAACCTCTTATGTTTTCTCCCGTGCCTTCATTTCTCCTTTAGTTTTGTGATGTAATGTTTATTAACCGACTTCGTTGCGCTGCAACGTCGATGATGCAATCGCGTATATTTTCATGTTCTCTTTAGAAATTAATGTTGCCAACACATACTTTCCCTTGATGTTGAGCTCTCTCACACTTTTATAGTTCGCGCCATTGACCTAAGCTGCTTTCCTGTGTGTTTTTTTTTCGCTCCCTCTAATTTTAGACGCAGTGAAGTTCTCACAGCGACTGCAAACTGTATCATGGAATCATTCTGCATTCATAGTACATATATACTGTGCGTATCAGTTCTGCTTTAAACAACTGAAAAAGAAATGACACCGTAGATCCAACGCACACAATTGTTGGAATCTATGCACTAAAGCTTTCTTGGTGTTCTTAAGACATAAATACGTGCCTCACGATACAAAGCTTCTCCTCGTGCGTGAGACGCTTGATCTTCAGGGAGCGGAATGCGAGGAAGATGAGATGTTCCAAAACATTGTTGAGCGAAAGAGCTGCTGGGATCAGTAAGAATACCAGAACTGGACTTGAAGCAAAAGTGATATCTTATCCGAGTTCAACGAAGGTTTACAGGTTATGCAAATCATAAGCTTCCCATGGTCCTTTAGGAATGCTTCAATACGTGATGATCGAAGACAACTGCTACGTCGCAACAGAACCACCGTCTATGAGATACGCTGCGCACACTACAAAACTGGTCCTCGATGAAGGGACTCGAAAAGTAGTGTTTGGCAAATGTGCACAATTGTAATTACGCAGATCATTTATGATCCTTAGCATGGGCCCTCTGAAATTGTTCCTGACCTATGCCCGATGTTCTGCCACGCTCAGCTTCACATTTCGCTCGCATTTGAAATTCATGTTACTATGCAAAAGCCTCCACTGATCTAAACGCTTACGCCATTGCCAAACGTTTATGCCGATTGGCCTTGTGCTTTTGTTTACTTCGAAATTCACGTTGCTCTTGAGCAATGAGCAATTTCTGCCACGAGAAACTTCACACATTGCTTCACACACACACTGACTGAGCCCCACGTTTCGCGGTATACCGACGCCTTTTCTATGTTGCTAAATTATTCGTTTAGGGTTCATCCTTTCACTGTTCATCATAAAAGGCGCATGATTGGACCACGTGCTTCTTTCATCCAACGCCATGTCGCACCTTTAACCATGCAGCTCATTTTCACGTGCTGTTCTGTGTTGAGGTAGGCCATGAAGCAGCTGCCGGCCGCAGCTAGCGACGGTAAATACCATTGCTTACACACAAAAAACCTGCGCTTGTGTAGTTAAAATCAAGCGCTAATGAAGATCCACTAACGTGAAACCTGGGGAAGTGCGAAGCCGTGATGCGTCAGCGTTGTCGCTCGATGCGCGCTTGCAGATCGGCGTCCATGGCACAAAGTAAATTCCGGAGCGCTCCACGATTTACCCAAACGTTCCGCTGTTCAAACCACATCACTCTTCCTTGCTGTCGGAGAACCTGCAGCAAACGACGCCTCGCTTGACATGGACATCCCTTTTCTGTGGCGCCTCGACACCCTTGGAGTGCAAGATGATCTTGACGGTAAACATGACACCCACATGGCTCTGGAGGAGTGCGAGCGCCATGTTTCGAAAAAAGGAGCGTGCTACGAGGTTCCTCTCCTTATTCGGGAGCCAGGTCACGACGCCGGCCACAACAACGTCACCGATGCTAGGCAGAGGCTCTTGACGCAGCTCCGACGCTTCAAGAAACAACCAGATATCCTCGCCCAGTATGACAAGACGATCCAGACTTATTTGGACGAATATCACGCCGAGCGAGTTCCCGACCAAGACGTGCCCTTCAAGCTGAACACGTGGTACATGCCGCATCATGGAGTGATTGGACGCGACACAGTCACTACCAAACTCCGAGTTGTTTTCGACGCATCGTCTCATGCTGCCCGGTCAACGAGCCCTAAACAGCGCGCATATCAAAGGACCAAAAATGGATGTTGATTTATTGAAACGGCTGCTAAACTTCAGGTTTCATCCAATTGTTATGGTGGCTCACATAAAGAAGGCGTACCTGCAGATGGTCATTCGGCCCGAGGACAGAGATGCACTCCGTTTCTTGTGGATCACTCATCTTCCGACGCAGCATCAACCATTTCCGCCAATTGTTCAGTGGCGGATGATCCGCGTTCCATTCCGCGCCACGTCCAGCCCGTTTATGTTAGCGGCAACGCTGCATCATCACTTTGCTGTCACTGAAAGCCTATTTCCCGATACAGTGGCATGCCTCAAAGAATCCTTTTATGGAGACGATTTGGTAGTCGGTGCGAACAGCGTTCATAAAGCACTCCAAATTTATACGGAGGCAAGGACCATTCTAGAGGACGCCGGCATGGGGATTCGTAAATGGGCATCAAATCACTCAGTACTGCGAGAACTACTTCCAGAAAGACCGGCTCTCTTTTGAAGACGAAGGTGGCGACTGTTCTATGGGAGGTAGAGGCGAACATCAACAGCCGTCCCTTAACACATTTGTCTGTAGACCCTGACGAGCAATGCCCTTTGATGCCTTAACTCTTCTTACTTGGCAAACGTGCAACGTGCTTGCCTCAAGAGTTGGACGCCACGCTACCCCAGTCAACAAGCGTCGATCGGCGACGTCGAAGCATGCATCGGCAAGATTTAACAGACCATCTCTGGAAGCGCTGGCGCAAGGAGTATCTGCTTTTTCTGCGCTCTGCACATGAAGCGACATACAAGCTGCTACCACGACTTCAAGTAGGAGACGTCATCCTGGTGCACGACCACGATTCGCCGCCTTTCCTTTGGAAGCTGGCCCGAGTGACGGAACTGCTCCATGGTCGCGACGGCATCGCTCGAGCATGCTGCCTGAAGCTGGCGTCCGGCTCCGTGATAAGGCATCCCTAGCAAAACGTTCACCTTCTTGAAGCCGGCAACATCTAGCAATTTTTCAGCCGTGGGAGTGTGTTACAAATAAAGAAGAAGGTGCGCCGAGCACGCGCAGCTACCACGGTCGCTGCTCGCTCAGTTGCTGCCAGTTGACGATCGAGTAAGACGTCCAGGTCCGGGTCTAATCCCCGTCGTTAATTTGCTACAGGCCTTTTTCACTATCTTCACGAGTCTCTGCTAATTAATGCGCTTAATGCTTGATTATTCCTATCTTTTATATTTCTTCGAATAATGTTAGTTTATTTTGAACCAGTTTTGATCAATTCTGCACTTGTTTTGGCTCTGTTTTTGCGCTTGACCACGACGACAAGAGATCACATTACAAACCCACAGCCCGGGCGCCTAAAGCGCTTCGCACTTAAACAAGTCTGCAGAGCCAACACATTGTGGGAATCGACGTTATGTGCAGCGCTTGGCAGGCAGCTTGCTATGCAGCATTGTTTGGGTTCCGCAAAGCGTTACAAATTACCATGTTTAAGTACGTGTTTATGTAAATCAAGTCTTTATGTGTGGACGCCAGTACAATGAACTAGAAATGACGCGAGAGTCTGTGACGACAGCAGTGAGACGACGACTTTGGTAAGGACGCCTGCAAGATTTGTAAGCACAAGCGACTTCACGCGATGTAAATGTTGATAAAGAACAAACGTAGAAACTAAATGCTAACGGACGACGGAAGCACATGGTATCACTTGTTTGACTCAAACGGGTGACTTGACGGCGAAGCTGTAGCACAACCTGAAGTCCGTGGCCTTTCATAGCCGTTAAGGCGAGTTGCGGGGCGCACTGCTCGCCTTGGTTGAGCCGTGATGACACTGACCTAATGCAATTTGTAAAGCGTCATCATACTCAGACACTACGTGCACCAGGAAAGAGCAGGCCTCAGCGTTTGATTAAACGGTCTGCTAACGACCAGAAGGACCCTGAAAACCCATACGACCTTTGGGAGGAAGAAGGAGGCGTCGCGTTGCTGTCCGGCGTTATGAAATCAAGGGCTCCTGGGAAGCTTGCTTTCCAATCGTTGTTTGAATGGATGCAACTACCACCCGATGTTCTTCTGCCGAGCTGCCGGGATCTTACACTTGCCACCTGGCTCGAGTGCAGGTAGCACGCGAAAATGGGAGGCGAGAGACGGATTACGAAGCTGGAATAATGACGCAATTACCATGATGACGCCGCTAACACGAGCATATAGCCATCAGCCCAAATTAGTCAACTTGGTCCATAGAGTCGGCATAACTTCTTGTCATGGTAATAATGTGAAGCTGCGCACGCATGACATCATTTTATGGCATTCTTGTCATGCATATCATGGCATTCATGGGAATCTTGTCATGGCTCAACATACAGACATACCATGATATAATATTATGACTTGCATGTCATAACACGTTATCCATGTCATGCATGTATGTCCCTACAAATCCGCAATATACGAAGCTAAAATAAATGCATGTCATGTCATTCAGTCTAATAATGACATGTCATATTCATGACATTATTGTCATGCCGGTCCATTATTCCACGACACAGTTGCGATTCATGTAATGTCAATTCGTACCAATATATGCATCATGACATCCATGACGTAACCTTTATAACATACATCACATGAATGACATGACTGCAAATACAGGTTCTTTATTGATTCTGACGATTCACTGAGGTGGAGCCTCCAAAAACCCAATTAAGGACAAAGCCGTTTGTTGGAAAACACACACAGACTTTTAATACTACTAGAACGAAGAAAAAAAACCATAAAATAAACACTCAAAAAACATCATGGCAAGAAACGCACATAGGGCTTGGATGGCATTAACAGTACACGAGTCCGGGCTGACCACGACTGTGAGGGAGCGTAATGGTCTCGACGGGGAGAAGCGCAGACAAGATGATGAGATAAGTGGTGTCAGTCTCACCAAGGGTTGAGGTGTTGGACCGTTGACCGGCCGACCAGCGCTGCCGCGCTCTGGCGTGGAGAGACAAGGTAGGTGGCTCGGTGGCACGGGCAGACGACGGTGGCGTGCTGACCAGGCAGCTGGGCATGGAACTCGGGCTCGTAGCCCGACTGCTCACGTTCTGCCCACAGTCACAGAAGCTCGCTCACCCGCCTCGGACAGAAGTTGACGATCGGGCAGAGTGGCGACGCCCAGGAATTAGTTGACAGGAGGCTCCAGTCGGGTGAAGTCCTCGTGACTCGGGTCTGGAACCCGACAGCCCGTCTTCAACCGCCGGTCCGGTGGCCGACCTTCTCCTTGCGTCGCTTCCTGGAACTCTCTCTCCTGTCTGCCAGCGTGCCTCGCTTTTCTGACGCTCTGGCCGATTTGTCGTTTGCTCATTGGCTGCTTGAAGCTGCATGTTCTCTTGCAAACGGATATCAATTTCTTTTATTATTTGTCTTCTTGCGCCGCGCAATCCCGTGCTGTTCTTCGACATTGTCGTCTTTCAACGCAGCACGGAATTCGCCTCGGCGCGCGCACTACATGTCGTCTGCTTCTTGTCGTCCCCAACCACCGCACGGTGTCGCGCACTCCACACACCACAATAACACACATGTCCTGACGTCTTTGTCTTAAGTGAGATGAAAGACATGCGTTGATGGCATTGTGGTCTTTTTTTCGTCGATATGTATGAGTATATGCGTGACCAGACTTGCGTGCATGACAACACTGACATCTTATGGACGTCTTTTCATTAATGTTATCTGATGCCCTACATGGTTTGCAATGCAGTTCGTGGCATTCATGACTTGATACGTATGCCATTCATGTGATGACATTTAAGTCATATCATGCATGTCTTGTCATTCATGTGATGAGAATTATGTGATGTCATCCATGTCAGGTCATATAATTCAGATCGTGATAATGTAATGTCCACTTAAACAAATGACTACAACGGCATCAAGCCATTCATACCATTTATGTCATGACATTGATACCATGAGAAATACGTCATGACATTGATTTAATGACAGGTAATTTATGCAATGAATGGATGCATTCCTATTCTGATAGACGGCATCACGACGAAGGAGGCTATATATATAGATACATTGAAAGCGCCTGAGGTTCGCAAAGAATCCTTCGCATTAAAACGCTCCCGTGTAAGGTTATCAAAGAAATGATGAGCTTTTGTACTTACGCTTCATTGTAGCTGGCCCAGTAGCCCTGTTTCTGAAAAACTGTGGTGATGTCCGCGCTTTCCATAATACCCCTAAATGGAAACAAAAACACGTGCAACATCACAATAGCTGCATCATATTCCAGCAGACCAACGCTGACAACAACACAGGGACTGTGAAAGGGGCAAGCACGAGGCACTGATGATTAAACGCGCCTATTTAAAGAGCCAGTAATGCGCTAACAGCGACTCTGAGAATGCGCAATAACGACAGAACTAGAAACCCGCTTCTGTAGAATTTAAAAAATTTTCACTTCAGATTCTTACCTTGATAATATTCATCGTCACTAAGGCGATACTACCAATCTGCTTGCAGTGACACCTGCGTTTAGTGCAATGAGTGTGACCAGAATAATAGGAGCGAACAAGGCACATAGTTCTTTAAAAATGAGTTCCAATGAGCTCCGTAAATGGCTCGCTAATAGACCACAAGAGGAAATAATTTCGCGTGAAGGCTTCCCTTTGGCTTTTCTGAAATTCATTTACCGACAAACAGAGCTGACAATACCCAGATGCACTAGTACAAATAAGGAAGTAGGTTTAGTAGTGTGGTTTGGTGGGTCAGTTGGTGCAATAAACATCAGTTGTGAGTCCAGCGTTGTCTTGTGCATTTTTTGTGTACTAGCGTCTGTACCTGTTGGAATCTCTAGCTGCATCTAAGGCCAAGCCGGTCAATAGGGCCAAGCCGATAAAGAGGGAGGGGCTTGATTACTTGCTTTTTCCACTATGCCATGCACCCTGGTACACGAACCTTAGATTGTCAGTGTCCTCTCGACGGAACGCTGACAAATTTTTTTGATGTCGACAAGGAAAGTGTGTTTGTGCTTATTTCCCCAATACAAGACCGCTGACGTTACCACTAATTGCACGGAGGTTAATAGCGTCCATCCAGTTGAAGTGAAGGCCAAAACTGTCAAGCTCCGTGAGGGCGCCGGTCCCAGCGAGGCTTGTGCTACGTGTGACCGCATATGACTGTCCACATATGACTTCGTCTAACCGGTTTCCTTCTACATGCGTTCCACACTTACGTCACAGACCCGCCCCGGTGGCTTAGCGGTTATAGTGTTGCGCTGCTAAGTATGAGGTCGCGGTATCAAATGCCGGCCGCGGCGGCCGCATTTCGATGGAGGCAAAATGCAAAAACGCCGTGTTCCGAGCATTGGGGGTACGTTGAGGATCCCCTGGTGGTAAAAATAATCCCAGAGTCCCCCAATAAGCGTGGCTCACAATCAAATCATGGTTTTGGCAGGTAAACACCCAGAATTCAATTCAATTCACTTGTTTCACGCCAGGATTCCCGCTACAACCAAAAGCAAATAAATCAAATTACTTGCATACACTGTTGTCTTGCGCCGCTGCTTAGCGACACATCTTTCATCATCATTATCATCAGCCTATTTTTATGTCCACTGCAGGACGAAGGCCTCTACCTGTGATATGCAGTTACCCCTCACGGGAGACCCTGACTACGACATAGCCAAAGCCTGACTGGAAGCTTACCACTGTCGTTGAAAAAAAATACAATCATTGCATTCTACCGGTGGTAACATATAGGGCAGAAATATGTAAGTTAACAAAGAAGCTCGAGAGCAAGTCAAGGACAGCACAAAGAGGAATGGTACTTAAACTGTTAGGCATAATGTTAGGAGACAGGAAGAGAGCGGTGTGAATCAGAGAGCAAACGGGGATAACCGATAATCTAATTAACATTAGGAGAAAGAAATGGAGATGGGCAGGCCACGTCATGCGTAGGATGGATAACCGGTCGACTATTAGAGTTACAGAATGTGTGCCAAGGGAAGGCAAGCGCAGTCGAGGACCGCAGAAAACTAGGTGGGGTGACTAAATTAGGAAATTTGCCGGTAGAAATTGGGAATCAGCTACCGCAAGCCACACCTTTGGCGCATGACGAAGGATTTTCGACTTGCCGATGTCCTGCCGGTAACAAGTGTTTATCGCTGTGTAGATTACTTTTAGGCATTCGTTGGTTGACAAGATTTTCTAACTTTTTCGCGTATAAGTGACAGGACCAGAACTGAAATAAAAAGTACCCGTGCATTGTAAAATGATCGTTTCAGATATGAAATTAGGTCTGACACGCTTAGTTGTTGGCTTTATGCTTTGCATTCTTGAAATGGCATTTTATTATTCAAATTCGCTTACTGTAGTTTTCTTGAAGGATGCTTCGCTAAAGTTTGACAGCAGAACTTTTAGTGTTACCTCCACGAAGTAGAACCTGGAGTCGACTGACAAGTAATAATGCCTTTAGAAGTAGGATTTCCCTAGGCTATTATAAGTGATCTCGTTAAATCTTTGCTTACCACGTTGGCACAGGCGGAACAGCTGCAAGAAACCAGCAGTTGTTAATTGCAAACCCGTACATAACTATTGTTCCGTACGTCCATAAATTAGCGTACAATCTGATGCGCATCATGCTTTGTATCTGAATGTAAATATCTGTCAATAAGTTACGGTCTTTGAATGTTTTTTTTAACTAGCCTTTACAAGCCCTGATGGAACAGCAGCGCAAATTATATGCAGACAATAAAGAAGACAAGCTCCCCGCAAAGCACAGGAATTGCGAAATCCTACGGACTGATCGTGGGCTGTCTCAAGGGCGTTCGGCGACGGTGTTCTGCTTTCTGTTGGCTTCACTCTTTATTTTCAGCAATCTGTAAGGCTGCACCAATGTCGAGAAACTCTCCTAGGTGGGGGCGTTTCGCATAGCCAGCCTCCTTTCCGTCCGATTAATTACCTTTGGAACTCTTACTCCACAGGAAGCGTGACGAGTGTTCCCATCGTGCAGGTTCGTTCGGGTAATGGTTCTCACTGGTTGAGCCCCAAAGCTATTATACACGACAGGGGGGAAGCTGCAGTGCCGGAGTGGCGGCAGTTTACCGCTGGAATCGCATGGAGATTACGAGGGTCCTCATTGAGTCGGTTATTGTAACATTTACCCGTCGATACCCTCGGAACAACCCAATACATATATATCTGTACCAGCTGAACATCATTACACAAGTAGATACTGTCAAATATCCAAGTATGATATATGGCAGCTCTCTATCATGGCTTACGCATAGAAATTACATTGGAACAATGCATGTGCGGGCGGTGGGTTCATTACAAAGAATAAGCAACAGTTGAGCAGGGATGCTGAGAACCATCTTGTTATCAATCTACCGCGTGTATGTACGCCCTGTCTTTGTTGGCTGAAAAATAATCAGCTTTTTTCACCGCGTCATTTTCCCCCTTCTTTCTGTTTTTATACACTTGCGAAATGTAGCTTTCTTGTAGTTTTCTGAATACCTGTGTTTCTGTTGCATCAACTGTACCCACCCCTTATGTAATACCCCTAGCAAAGGGGTCTTTAAGGAAATAAAACTGAACTGAACTGGAAGTCCATGCCGAAAATGACCTGCCTAGAGCACTCTGCCAGTATAATAAATGAACCGACAAATGTGGCCTCACGAATGCGTACCCTCGCAGTGCATTTGCCGATCGGCGTGAGAACATGACCGCCGGCTGTACGGAGCTTAGGTCCGGGCCACGGTGTCGTCACCTTGCGAAGTGCAGTAGCCAGTTCTCCGCTCAGAACAGAATAATCGGCACCAGTATCGACAAGAGCGGTTACTGGGTGGTTATCTACAGAAACGAGTATGTCGGCTGAAACAAGTTTATGGTTTTCGAAGAACGGTGCCGAAAGTACGCAGTCGTCGTGGATGTCATCGTTATCGTTGTCGGAGACATCGTCGTCGGGGTGTCGCAGCGGAGGATCTTTCAAAATGCGTTGGACAGCGAGCCCACCCCCCCGAGGTCACTGTTCTTAGTTTCCCCGAATTGGGCTAGTGGGCCGGTTGCCCACAGAAGCGGAGAACGTAGTGTAGCGGCTGGGTGACGCCGATCGTCGAGGGGGTGGTGATCGTGACTGGCGCCTCTGTGGAGACGGAGATCGGCTCGTTGGCAGGGACTGTTTAAACGGTGGGAACTGCGCGTACGCCGACGAATGTTGACTGGCCAGATGTTTCTGGATTTCTCTCGGGCGCTCTCGCTCACGTGGGCTACGAGCGCCGGGGTGCTATCCCTGGAGTCCTATTCGTCGGTAGTAGCAGGCACGGTACAAGTGGCCTGCTTCACCACAGTGGAAGCAGAGTGGCTGATAGTCAGATGTGCGCCACACGTCTTACTTTAGCATATTGATTCGTGGGCTCGTAGACTCGTACAGAGTTCTAGGCCAAGCTTGACCCTGGAAGAGGCGCAGCGGTTCTTCAGAAGAAGGCAGGTTACGGTGGTTCACGGGCTGCGCATGTAGCCTCACTGCTTGCGCATAAGTCAGTTGAGGGGTGGCTTCAGGTCGGGTTTGCACGAATGGCTGCGCCGCCTGGCGGACTTCTTCGCGGACGTTATCTGTGAGGGACGTTACGGTCGGCTGAAATCGCACTCCTTGTAGTCGATCGAGCTCCTCCCGCACGACACTACGCAGAAGCTCTCGATGCGCATAGGTGTCACAGGGCAACGAGAGAGAAGATGCTGATCCCAGGGTGATTTGGCGATCGTAGACCGAGGAGTGTTGCTGAAGGGCTCGTTCCATTGTTGTCGCCTCACTGACGAACTCAGGTACTGTAGCTGGAGGCCTTCGCATTAGTACTGCAAACAGCTGCTCTTTCACTGGTCGCATCAGCAGGCGGACCTTCTTGGCTTCTGTCATACCAGGGTCAGCCCACTTGAAAAGCCGCGACAAGTCCTCTACGAACAAGGCTACGCTTTCATTAGGCTTTCGAACTCTACTCTGAACGGCTTGCTCCGCTCGCTATTTTCTTACGGGACTGATGTACGTATCGCGTATCTGCCGTTGAAAATTCTTGCCAGGTGGTGATAGATGGCTCGTGGTTAGCGAACCATGTTCGCGCAGAGTCCTCTAGGGCGAAGTACACGTTCCTTAGCTTTTTCCGTTCATCCCAATCATTAATCTCGGCCACACGATCGAAGTCATCGAGCCAGTCTTCCACGTCCTCAAAAGGCTCACCGTGGAACGGCCGCGGCCAGTGGGGCGTGTGGAGAACCAGCGACGCAGGAGGCTGTCCCGTACTGTATGTCTCCTGTGTCTGGCTTGCGGTTGTGGCCGACATTCGCGGCAGAATCTTGAAGGCCGTATTCCGGAGGCAGTCTTTGAAGCCATCGGCTTTTGCGTAGGTTGTCCGCTTACAGATGCTGGGGGTGAGAGTTCATAGACGGGTACCCAGCACCTCCACCAGTTTGTCAAAGACAAACCACAAAAGACTTCCGTCGACGCTATAGATCTTTTATGGAGCTATTCTGGCACCTTCGTCGTTCTCTTCTTCGATGAGCAACCAAACATGCCCAGCATGGAATTGCACCGAGTGGCTTTCAGTCATGTCAAGGTCGTGGCAAAATTGTATAGCGCTGCGCGTCGTAGCTCTGGCAGTCGGTGCGGTGATCGGAGCGATGCGTTAATGTATCGCGAAATGAAAACACGCATACAGCGGCGCTCAAATTTCGCATTAGGGAATATCATAATTGTCGGAGAGTTTTTTAACATACTTTATGCTATCGAGACCAGATATAAAGAAACTGCGGATCAATGTATGCTGGAACGATGCGGTTTTAGTCGAAGGACTACCAAGGGACGAGACACAGCCGGTTAGACAAGATAACCTACAAGTTCCATAGTGCGCGGAGGTTATTGCAATGACCTACCCTGAACTTGTATGCATAGGAAGCTCTTCACAAGCGATGAAATCACACACGGTCCCTTTGGAACAAACTGACAAGACCGTCATCCATGAATAAGCATATAAAATGTCAAGATAGTGAAATGTTTGATTGAATAATTGCACGAGATGCCAGACGCCGATGTAATCCGACCTTCGGTATCACCCTTCGCCTTACGCATAACGATTGCGCCGAAGGAAGATGGATCTTTCAAACTGCACAGACTACAGGGTTCTCAATCGTCAGACAGAACTTATATAATTTCTCACGCCGAAGATACGATTATAGATGAGACAGGTAGTAGCCGAAATTTTTCACGTATTGATTTCTGCAAATGCTTCTGGCAGATCCCGCCAACCGAAGAAATAAAATGTACACTACTTTTATCACGCCATTCGATCTGTACGAGTACAACCGGCTTCCTTTCGTGTAGAACTCGCCAGCATGGTTCCAGGACATCAAGAGCGAAGTCATCAAGCCTTCCCTAGGTGTGTTTTGTAACGTGTAACAAGGGCTATTTGCCCTTGTTCTCGTCTTCTTCGAAACAGAGGCTGAAGATCATCATCACCTGTCTCGGGTAGTAAATGCCTTGACCTAGGCACACCTCAAGGTTTAATATAAGAAAAGTGCATTCTTTCAAAGAAAAGTTCTGCTTTTTGGAAGCGCCTTTGATAGGACTACCACAAGTACGAAACAAGAGTCCGTTGAGGTCTCCCAACCGGGGAAACTATATGACGTCCACTCAGTACGTAGAAGAAAGGAAACCGCGTGCCCGATTTTCATTAGTCATGTCATAGCAAGCCAAGAAACAGACACCAAGGACAGCATAGGAAAAATTGCTTGTATGTAATAAATGAATTAACGAAATGAAAAATAATGGAAATCAAAGCGGATGAAAAACAACTGGCCGCAAGTGGGGAATGATCCCACGTCGTAGCATTAGGCGTGCGATGCTCGTAAACAATTCAGCTACCGCGGAGCCATTCTCCCATCTGCTTTCCTGAGTATTTATATTTATCTACTAGAATTAAACATGTGTTAGCCAGCGCCACCACTCACGGCCTTAGCGGTGAATGTGGAACATCCTTTCTGCCGCCGGCGTCATGTGTAGGTGATCGTTTCAGTGAACGCAACTGGTTAATTAACCCACACATGCTACCTCAAGGCATCAATGCTGCCGGATTCCAGACCTCGGTATGTAATGAACTAGGAAAAAGAAAACCAAGGGCTTGGTTTTTTTTTTTTTTGTCATATCATAAGAAGCCAACAATGAAAGACACCAAGAAAAGCATACGGGAAATTACTTGTACTTAATGAATGAATTAAAGAAATAATAAATTAATGGAAGTGAAAGTGGATGAAAAACAAGTGGCCGCAGGTGGGGAACGATCTCACGCCATTGTATTACGCGTGCGATGCTCTTAACCAATTGAACTACCATGGAGCCGGTTACCCATCCGTTTTCTTGGGTATTTATATTATTCTACTAGAATTAAACATGTGCGTGTTAGCCATCGCCACCACTCACGACCTTGACAGTGCATGTTGGTGGGCGTTGCATGTGTTTTAGAATTAGCAGGACATTTCAGACGTTTCATAAAATATTTTGTAGCAACAATTAGATGCCTAAAGCAGAAAAAAGTTCAATTTCAGTGGAATGACGAATGCGAGAGAGCCTATCGCGATCTGGTGCTCAAAATCTCTGATGAGCCTATTTTACATACACCAAACTTCATACTTTACCCTGTGAACTCAATGCTGACGCCTCACACTATAGGACAGGTGAAGTCTTGTATCAGCAATGTCGAGAAGCATCCGGCCGAGAAAACTGACACGTAAGATGTTTACTACAGCTACACCCTCAAGCCATCCGAAGTTACCTACAGCATTGCTGAAAAGGAAGCACTCGCAGTCCGTAAAGCAATTCAGTACTTCCGTACGTACCTAAAAAGGTCCATTTGTTCATTAATCACCAGGCCCTCACTCATGTCTTGAATATGACCCAACCTAAAGGACGTATCGCCAGATCGGTGAACGTGCAGCAATTTGACTTCACTATCTCCCACCGACCAGAACCCCTTCTGACTAATACACATGCTTTGTCTAGGCTAATGATACAATCCAACAAAGAACAGTCAGAAGAAATCAACGAAGTAAAATTGTGGGAAGGCATGAACACCTGATGTTTATGGAAAGTTGGTATCAAGTCCCGTCAACGCTGGTTTCCAGGGTGCCTTTTTTGTACCACGATATCACAGAATCTGAAGGATACGATGGATTTGGGCGAAATTATAACAAGCTGGTCGAGAGATTTATGTGGCCTCACAAAAACGAAAAAGTCAATCAGTAGGTTCGCTCATGCCATATTTATGAAGTCAACAATGTAAAATATAGGCAGCCTACGGTCGCTATAATAATACCTTGTCACTCGAATGTGCCTTTTGAAGTTATTCACCTGGAGTTTGCCGATCTAAATAAGAAGCGAGGAGTCCGAAAAGCGGAAGCGTTTCTTCTGGCTATAGATGAATGCACCAGGATGGTGGCAGCGCGGGCAGGAACAGAAGATGCAAATAGCATCATCGCTCTCCTCGAAAGGGGTATGTTAAGGGCTACCAAAAGGATCGTATCTGACAAGGGTCCAGCGCACAAGAGTGAAAATCTAGCAAGATGGGTTCGAGGCCACAATTTATCAATCAAATTTTCTGCTCCATGCCATCGCGCGGCAAATGGGCTTGCAGAACGTGCTATACGAGATGCGAAACTGTTCATGACGATGTACGATATTTTCCCTGGTGGATGCAAATGATCTTTAGAAGCAGCTGTGAAACTTCATAATCGCTTCGACACCAGTGGCTTGGGATGCAGTGGATAGTTCGCTTTTATTTATTTATTTATTAATACTGCAGGCCAATACTTTGGCCCAAGCAGGAGGGGCATTATATCAAGCAAAAAGAAAATACACACCGGCGTAAATAATGTTGCATTACAGCAAGCGAAAAGAAAATACAGACAGGTGTAAATAACGTAGCATAAAATGAACATTATGCATAAAAAGAAGCGGGGATCACACTACGAATCACTAAAATTCACAAAAATGTTTTTCCAATGCAGCCATAAAATCATCTGACTCAAATACACCAATGGGAAGTGAATTCCACTCGCTCACCGTTCGGGGGAAAAAACCGTACTTGTAGGCGTTTGTTCTAGTGAAAATTGGTGCGAGCAAATATTCGTGACTGTGTCGTGTTCTTCTCGTAGTAGGCCGGCATACAGAAGCGGGTAACGCCATATTATTTTTTCCAGAAAGAGTATTGTGTAGTAGTATAAGGCGATTAATTTTTCTGCGTGTTTGTAGTGTCTGTATTCTGTTTTGTAACATTAATGAGGACGGGGAATCAGTTCTGGCATATTTTCCGTATATAAATCTCACAGCTTTTCTCTGGACTCGCTCCAGTTCCATGATGTCCTTTTTAGTATGCGGGTCCCAGACTTCTGCAGCATATTCTAATTTGGATCTCACTATTGCATTGTAGGCTAATATTTTAGTTCTTATAGGCGCATATTTAAGCTTTCTCTTTACAAACCACAGTTTCTTTAATGCCGCTGAGCAGATATCCGAGATATGTGTTGACCATGTGAGTTTATTGGTAAGAGTAACGCCAAGATATTTATATTTTTCGACTTCGGTGATAACTCTGTTTTCAAGCTGGTAATTAAATTTGCTGGGAAATTTCTTTCTTGTTACGCGTAAAAGTACGGTTTTTTCTGCATTGAGCTGCATTCCCCAGTTGGAACACCAGTCAGAGATTGCTACAAGGCATCTCTGCAACACATCATGATCATCATCGGACACAATTTCCTTGAAAATAACACTGACATCAGCGTATAACCGAATGGAGATATTAGCAGGAATAACATCAATCATATCATTGACATAAATTAAAAATAACAAAGGCCTTAACACACTGCCTTGTGGAACTCCTGAGGTGACCTGACGGGCACTAGAACTACAATTTCTAACTTCAACAAACTGTTCCCTATCTTTCAGGTACGCGCAAATCCACTGTACAATACCAAAAGGAAGTCCAATTTTTTCGAATTTATATAATAACTTACTATGAGGAACCCTGTCAAATGCTTTGCTAAAGTCCAGAAAAAGTACATCTATTTGTCCGGATAAATCAAGTATTTGGGAAAGTTCATGTACGGTTGTTACTAGTTGAGTCACCGTGGAGAGTCCTTTTCTGAAACCGTGCTGAAAAGGTGATAGTATGTTATGATCTTTCAAGAACCCTTGTATGAAACCAGCGACAATATGTTCCAATAGCTTGCAACTCGTGCTAGTAATAGATACAGGCCGGTAGTTTGAAACTGTGAGATAGTCTCCCTTCTTGTGTACCGGCACAACCCGCGCTTTGCGCCAGTCTGCTGGTATTTCTCCCAATGTTAAGGATAACTGAAAAAACTCTGAAATAAATTCCGATATTTGTTCGGCATATCGCCTCAAGAAAGCATTGGGAATGTTATCAGGACCAGCAGATTTTTTTTCAAATTTATATTTAGGAGCAGCTCCAGGACACCCTCGCGGGTTATTAGAATGTCATCTACCGACGGGCTATATGTGCTTGTAAGCGCAGTCTGATCTTGATCTGCAAACACACTTTGAAAATAAACATTGAAATGTTCTGCAATGCTGTGCGCATCCTCTATTTCAATTCCATTAACTTTAATGCTATCTATCTGCTGTTTCCTTTGACTTAGGTGTAACCAAAACTTTTTCGAATCACTAGAAAGAAATTCTTCAATATTCGTGCTATAAAACCTATCTCTGGCCGAATTTACCTTTATCAGTAATTCTTGTTTCAGATGCTCAATTTGTGGGGTCATCGTTTTGTTCCTCTTTCTCAATCTTTTAATTTTACGCTTGGTTTGGATAATTTCCCGATTTATCCAGGGATTCATCCGTTGTTTTCGAACAGCTTTTAAAGGTACAAACTGTTCAGTGCAGTACTTTACAGTATCCTGAAATCGTTGCCACGAGAGCTCAACATTATTATCACTTATCTTAAGATGTGTATCTAGATAATCTATGACTGCTACATCATCGGCCTTAGTGAAGTCTCTGATTGTTTTTACGGTTCTATGACTTTGGTGCATTTCCGCTGGAACATCCCAGCAAAAAGATATGAGCTTGTGATCGGATATGCCAGGCTCGACCACTGCCGTTCCACCAAAAAATATTTCGCTCAGGAGCAAAAGATCGAGAACATTATTTCCCCGGGTATTATTATTAATAACCTGGTGGAGGTTAATATTTAGCACAATGTCTATCGCCAAGTCACCGGAAACTGACGAACCATGATTTAAGTGATTCCAGTTTAAACATGGCAGGTTAAAATCACCTGTTATTATCAAGTTTTTTTCTCGCAGTCTTAAAAGGTGATCATACAATATATGCATATATGAGTCATCGGCACCTGGAGCTCGATATACAGAACACAAGAAAAACGACAGTCCCCAGATAGACACCTTCAAGAACAAACTTTCGTGTCCCATGATTTGATGTGCAACTGTTACATGAACATCGGACTTCGTTACGACTGCAATGCCACCACCGCGAGAACCCCTATCTTTTCTATACAGGCGATAGTTTGGTGGAACGATTTCATCGTCACGAATGGCTTCATGCAACCAAGTTTCGGAAATGACGCAAACATGGGGATCATATAACAAAAGCAAATCTTCTAACTTATCGGTTTTATTTACAATACTTCTGGCATTGAACGAAAGTAGCCGGAGCTGATGTACCTTAAAGCGCTAGCTTTCGGTTGCTGAGCAGTTCGTTCCAAATTTTTGTTTGCGGCGCCGTGAGCTGTCAGTTGCAGAAATCTTTTTGCGGGAGTTCGAGGCGTCATCCCAAGAAAAGTACTGGTCATCAATTCGGAGCTTGTCGTGTATCAGCTGGACCTTCTTTCTGCTATCTTTATCTGCCTTCGCACTATTCCAAAGCAACTTGCGTTTCCGCCTCGTGTCTGCGCAGTAATCACCCTGGGTAGAAATATTTGTCCCTTTTAGCTTGCGTGCATTTTGCATGACTGAATGCTTTTCCGCGTAGTCCTGAAAATACACGATAATCGGCTTGCCCTCTGAACTCTTCCCTAGCCTATGTATTCTGGCCACCGATGTACAGCTCACGCCCACTTTTTCCAAAAACACTTTGTTGATAACTTTGTCGCGTAACAACGATGCAGTTTCATTGGGAATTTCGGGAATGCCAAAAACTATCAGATTTGATCGCCTGTTGCGATCTTCCAGGTCGATCAGTTTGGCTTGCTGTGATTTGAGTGTCTTTTCCATTTTGCCTACAGTTGCAACCAAGTCAGCAGCTGCGCTTGTATTTGTTTTTACGTGTTCTTCCAACTGAGTGAAACGCTTCTCAAAACTAACGAGAGCTTTTTCCGTAGTTTCAAGGCGCGTCTTCAAGGCCGATATATCATTTCTTATTGCCTGTTGTCCATCCATCAATGATTTAAACATTTCTTCAACAGTTGGCCCAGGGTTTTCCTCGACGTCGCCACACATCATCAATTTGCAAGAACAAAAACAATCATAAGCTATACTTATACAAACTTTGGGGCACGGCAGAACCACTAAAAATCTATTATCACTACGTAACGAACAGTTGTGACCAACCTGTACGAAGAAAACGCATCGCATGGTGAATGACCTGCGCCAAGCGCTTTCGCCGTGCCCACTGAAAATCCTCGGGTCTGGTAGAGACTTTATAAAGGCAGAGGCTGGTGACGTCACGAATCCATGGCTTGGGCGAAGGGGCGGGTCCGGGATGACGCCGTGTATCCGAGCTTCATCGCTGATGTCGCTTGATGTTGAAAACGGCGTTAGCGTCGCCGTTGGCGAAGCCTCGCGCGCTGTCAGCAACAGAGCCTGTACGAAGAAAACGCATCGCATGGTGAATGACCTGCGCCAAGCGCTTTCGCCGTGCCCACTGAAAATCCTCGGGTCTGGTAGAGACTTTATAAAGGCAGAGGCTGGTGACGTCACGTATCCATGGCTTGGGCGAAGGGGCGGGTCCGGGATGACGCCGTGTATCCGAGCTTCATCGCTGATGTCGCTTGATGTTGAAACCGGCGTTAGCGTGGCCGTTGGCGAAGCCTCGCGCGCTGTCAGCAACAGAGCCTGTACGAAGAAAACGCATCGCATGGTGAATGACCTGCGCCAAGCGCTTTCGCCGTGCCCACTGAAAATCCTCGGGTCTGGTAGAGACTTTATAAAGGCAGAGGCTGGTGACGTCACGAATCCATGGCTTGGGCGAAGGGGCGGGTCCGGGATGACGCCGTGTATCCGAGCTTCATCGCTGATGTCGCTTGATGTTGAAACCGGCGTTAGCGTGGCCGTTGGCGAAGCCTCGCGCGCTGTCAGCAACAGAGCCTGTACGAAGAAAACGCATCGCATGGTGAATGACCTGCGCCAAGCGCTTCCGCCGTGCCCACTGAAAATCCTCGGGTCTGGTAGAGACTTTATAAAGGCAGAGGCTGGTGACGTCACGTATCCATGGCTTGGGCGAAGGGGCGGGTCCGGGATGACGCCGTGTATCCGAGCTTCATCGCTGATGTCGCTTGATGTTGAAACCGGCGTTAGCGTGACCGTTGGCGAAGCCTCGCGCGCTGTCAGCAACAGAGCCTGTACGAAGAAAACGCATCGCATGGTGAATGACCTGCGCCAAGCGCTTTCGCCGTGCCCACTGAAAATCCTCGGGTCTGGTAGAGACTTTATAAAGGCAGAGGCTGGTGACGTCACGAATCCATGGCTTGGGCGAAGGGGCGGGTCCGGGATGACGCCGTGTATCCGAGCTTCATCGCTGATGTCGCTTGATGTTGAAACCGGCGTTAGCGTGGCCGTTGGCGAAGCCTCGCGCGCTGTCAGCAACAGAGCCTGTACGAAGAAAACGCATCGCATGGTGAATGACCTGCGCCAAGCGCTTTCGCCGTGCCCGCTTCTTTTGGAGAAACACCTATTCTGCATGCGTACGCGGACCGTAATTTAGGGCTCTTTGAAAATCTCGAGGTCTTCAAACGGACGAAACATGAATCCCACGACCAGACGCCCAGTAAACGAATGAAAAAAAAAATTACGGGAGACATTCCTCAGACATCCCAGACATTCAAGTCATCGACCTCGTTCTTGTTGGGGCAGGAGTAAAAGATTACCGTGCCAAATTTTATGGTTCTGACGCGGTGACAGACAGCCACAAGGAAAGGAATATTGAAGACTGTTTGGTACATCGGTCAACGTGGCCCAATTCAATGATTTTCAGTTGGAAACGTTTTAAAGTATTACGCAGGAGAGGTTAGCGAAAGCTACCTGGAAAGGTGAAGCGGTATGATCCTTCGGATAGAAGATGAAGCGCAAGAGCCTGGGGAGGTGCGTAAAGGGGGGATGAAGTTGGAATAAATGTAGACAAGATGGACTCTAGTTCCAGAGCAAAGCTTTAAGTCTATTGTATTTTTTTATCTAGGTACGCGACACACTTTAGCCCGTGAAGAAAGGCTTTTGATAAAAAATTTTTAGGCAAACACATGCGTTCGATGGAAATCGGGTTGTGATTCCTGCAAGGTCGCACTCATCCGCGGGCTTTTTTTTTTCTTTTCAAGAGGACAAATTATATTCCAGAGAGACCACACACTGCACGCAGAATGTTTCTCAGAGAAGTAAGTTATTTTCGTACTTAAAATGTGCGGCGCACGAAATTGTGTTTCTTTTTCAAGCAGACCTATAGGAGCCTATACTCTAAAGCAGCCACCAGTCTGACATCACGCGATGAACCCGTAGTCAAAACGGCAGCTTTACACACTATTTCATTTCATCAGCCAAATGAATGCGCGTGTTGTCTAAGATACTGCAAACACCGTTAGGTCAGGCAACACCAACGAAGCAGACCTACGTACGGCAGTTGCTCCACTAGCCATAGCGTTCCGGGTTGGAGGCTTCCCCCTGGTATGAACAGCTTGTAGTCCAGTACCATCCACTGGTTGTTGTACCTGGAGTGACGCGAGTACATGGGACCTGTTTAGAATTTACTGAGCGCGTCCCTCTTCACTCACTTCCCTATGAAGATGGACCTATGTTCTTTCCGAGAAAAACGAAGCTTTGTAACTTTCTCGAACAGTGCGCGTGACTCTCTCCTTTCCCATTTCAGATATTTCGATCGCATGTCAGTTTGCCAAAATGAGCTAAACGAATTTATATCTTCTGGCAATCACATATAGCGAGCTTGGCGGTCAGTGACTACATTTTTTTTGACAATGCGATTGAAGACTATGCTGGCAAATTTTTCAAGTGTAAGAGTTATTTATTACGTAAAATAGTGCACGGACTAGGGCGGTTCACCACAAGTTATTACAGAAATGCACGCATGCGAACTTTTAACCAAGGAATTATGGTGAGAAGGCGAGAGTGGCTACATTACAGCGGACGCTTAGTGTTATCGTCCGCTTTCCAAAGCCTCGTTTTTGGTGACAGTGCAAACTTGACACATTACGCCACAGTTGGAGTGTCCAAGGCTCTATTTCGCTAGGATATTATGCGCCGGATACCGCCACGGACGCGGGTTGGACCAGTGCTAAATAGAGCAAAGCTAAGGGCTTTTTGACTGTGCTACAACCCATCATTAGCGACCTTCTTGACACCTCCAGACGAGTGAACCTAATGGGCCAACTTATGCGTGCTTGTCAAACTTGGCTATCAAATGAATAGTTTGATGCGAAAGATTAAGCTCACGTTCCGCTGTTGAACCTGGAGAAGATGGCGGCCCATTGCGAGCCGCTGGTGGCGAGTCTGCTGGCGACCATGTTACGGACCCAAGTCAGCGGACTGCCGTTGGGACGCACGTAGCGCAGCAACTGGTGGTTGGTATTTTTCAATGATGTCTCCATCACGGCCTGCGGAATTGCCAAGCGGGATTTTGGCGCTTCCGTCGGCGGAACAGGTTCGCTTTAGGCTGGATCTTATGAGAAATGCCATACATTTCAGATTATACAGAGGCGACTAGGTGAACTTTGCTGGTTTGCTAAAAGAAATATTAATCACCCGACCTTTTATTTCAATACAAGGGAATGTAGAAATCGTCTTCATCGGTATTAATTGCGCCGGTTTTGATTAGGTTTATTGAAAATAAGTATATCAATAGTATCAAGCGGGTTTTTATTCAGGTCATACTTTTCAGAATAATTCCTACATATCACAAAATATTAGAAAGCTAAATAATAAAGTTTAGAACTATGTAACTCATCAAAGTAATAAAAAACACAATTCTATAAACCACACTAATGTGATGTCTAGAGCGTACTACAAGCGCGAAACAGGTTATATGTCTTGTGCGGAAACAGCACAAAACTCCAGGACGTAAGAAAAGGACAGGCAACAGCGCTGACTTGCAACCAAATATCTATTCTTCCGAGATGCATATGTTGGATCCACATTGCAATACCCTAAAGCACGACAAGGGAGCATGCGTGAAAGTGAAAGAATAATCGCTCCAATAAAATGAAATTTCCTTCGGACGGAGTGAAACTGAAGGAAAGCTTACACAAGCATCTCTACTGTTCCGGATGTTGATGGCGACAGAGAGTATCCGTGCGTGCCGGTCGTGATAGTTGGATAGTACGGCGCAATTAAAAAAAAAGTGGTTCACAGCAATATTCAATGCAGGGCAATGACAGGTGCCTCTCTCTTCCTTGCTTACTGATCTTATTCGAGTGTTCGCGCATGCGGTAGTTGACACATCGCCCCATTTGTCCGACACAGAAACGTCCGCAAGAAAGACGAATCCGGTAATGAACGGCACCTTACAACTGCTGTCTATTCTATGAAAGTTGAATTATGACAAAGCATTTTATAGGTCACTGTTGGGTTATCTTTATATAACGGGCTTGCAAGCTTATATTTAACTCCCTTAAACGTTATGTCGCGTGGCAACCCAAGCAAATATTTACAAAAATGCTGTCTATGCTATTGACGGCAACGTTTTTTATTGTCGCCATCGTGATTGAACTTTTGGCACAAACAAGTTCGGCAGTCTGTGCCAAGAGGTCAATGGCGAGACCAACAATGTAACAAGCTGCCGAAAAAGGCGTAGACAGCTCTTACCGGCCGTTGTAACACCACTGCAACGGCGCTCCCGCCGGCTTCCCCACCAGGAAGCTATGTCTGCAATGAACTTCCATTTGTTTCGATATCAGCAGCGTATTCTTGGAGAGCTGGCAGAATGGTCTCAAACACCCGCACACAGCTGTAGAAAGAGTGAGATATCCGAGTATATGGTGTCGGGGATTCTGCGTAGCGAGACAAAACGACGGAAGGCCAGAAGTGTGGTGGTCGTTCTCATATTGGTTGTCAGTTTTGAATGGATGGCGCGCGTGACGGCACACGAGAAGTTCCGGATGCATGCCCTTTTCTTGGTAGCAGCAATATCACGCCTGTAAATGGGCCCGCAGTAATGTACACCAACGACGGAGAACGGATTGCTTCGGTGATTCTGTCTCGTGGCCACGAAGGAAACGGTGTTGTCTCGCCGATAGGCCTACGGCGTTTTCAAGATAAACAACTGATTAACACCCTTTTAATGATCTGCCGTTCTTTTATAATCCAAAAGCTCTATCGAAGCTGGCCAAGCGGGGCCTACACTATAGTACCTGTTAACAGGTACTATAGTGTCCGAAATAAAAGCTGCAGAAGGACAGACTGACGTCCCTTGTGGCATTTTTACGAAGTCATGAAGTTGTTCTGTCACTTCGGTATACTCAGTAGAAATTGGTTGTTGCGGATCATGAAGCCAGATTTGACCGTGCGACCCTAAGTTTGCCGCAAAAGGACAAGGACATGACACTCCTCGTGTTACGAAGTCAGCTGGGTTGTCTTTTCAGGTACAATGGTTACACTGCATCGGCCATGTCCGGCGATGAATCTCGGACACTCGATGACGTACCTCTATTTTTGTCGGCGTCCTCCGAATTCAATGCAAAGCGACGAGCGAGTCGGTGCAAAAGTGAACTGTAACACAGCTGACTGATGGCACTGCCTTGACGTATCGCACAACGTACCGGCCATGACACAGGTTAATAGCTGCAGACGCGGAAACGAAATCTTTTTTAGCGGTGCAACACAGCTCTTACTTCTCAGGAACTGTGTGTGGTAGCTGCCTTTAGCCGAGCCCGCACGGATATATATATATATATATATATATATATATATATATATATATACGTGCGTGCGTGCGTGCCGTATAAATATATAAAGATAAAGGTGCCGTACGCTCTGGTGCTTGCGTCTGAGAATGCGTGTAGCTCGATTGAAAACGCTGAATTATTTGCTCGCAGGGAGACCTGTGGCGTTCATGCTGGGCCATTCAGAACGCCACTTGTTCCAGTTTGTTTGTTCTTCATTTTGATGGGTTTCGTGCCATGGGCATTTCCTTTTCCACAAGTCATTGAAAAAGAAGCTTTGCTCTGCGCGTAAATGGCGTTTATATCCCCAAAAATCGTACACCCTTGCTAATAATTGTAGCACCATATGCATGGACTTGGCGGAAGGCTTGTTCACTGCGAAGTCGGACGCTTCGCCTACAGTGAGGATAATTCGGTCGCCTTCGGGTTCCTAGGGTACGTCTAACACCTCAATTTCGGGGCTCTCTCCGGCTCCGTCTTCAAAAGCAACCTTGTCGCACAGGAAGCGTTTCCGCAAAACATCGAAATTGTAGGCGCCTTTGCGCAATGCCATGCTAGCTTCAGAGAATATTTTCCGCGTTTGACTGCATGCTGTTGCACCTTTATCCACGTTCGGAACTCCCGCAATTAGCTCGTCGACGTAAAAGGCCGTTTTTTCAGCAAAGTGACAGTCTCCGGATATCGTTTTCGACAAATCGCAAGGTGATGGTGATTGGGGGCTTCTAGCAAAAAAGTTACAACTTCGCCCGTCAGGCGAAGTGATGATCGAATATGAAATTTTTAGACAGCGATATGGAGTAAGGTTAGTAGTTTTTACCGCTGCATAAACTGCTGTAAAAATTAGTTTGGCAACTAAATTAACAAAGAAATTGTCACGCGCACACATTTGAACATGGACACATATCACTCGATGACCGCGGACACTCGCTGTCAGAATACCGGCGTAATGACGAGAGGCAGCAGCAGCGAGCGAATTCCCCTTCGTGCCTCATCGCGCTTGAGTGCGAACTAGGTGCGCAAGACGGCTAGTTCATGCGCCTCGTTCCACGGCCTAAATAAAAAATGTGCTTTTAATAGTTGCTAGATTGTACGTTTTTTTTTCTTTTATATGCGACAAAATTTACCAAGAAGTTTATTGATTGGTAAATGCAGACAGGTCGACCGGCAAATGGAGTGTCTGGCCTGCTGCTATATGCAAGGGAAGGGGAAGATGGGGAACACAATGGGGGATCATGACCGGAGAAATGAGGTGACAGAAAACAACGCATAAGCGGCCCCATCACAACCACGAGTCCAGGCCCGTGTCGCCTAAGAAACGTGATAGAGCACGCATTGCCTCTATCGTCTGCCAAATCTCTGGCCATGCGCCTAGGAGGAGGTCCTCCGACAGTGGTTTATTGTCTAAATGCCTCAAGGTAGCTGGCAGTGTCACTCTTTCGGGCACATACACATCAAGTTTGGCGCAGTGGCTGCCGAGAAAACGATTTATCCTTCCCCATATATTTACTATTATAGGAGCCCCGGAGCTATAGCCCCCTCCTAAGTCGCATTTTTTTTCGCGTGGTCAGCTCACTTATTCAGATCTATTACCGGCGTGATATTTTTTTATGAAATTTACGATAATGCCTATGCGACATTTTTTCCCTGCTGTGCAATGATGTGGCCACTGTGTTGCTTGGTCTTGTATTTCATGGCTTCCGTTGAGATTTTACTTTTAAAAATGTTTGTATTGTGTACAATGACTTATTTGTTCCTGTTTTCCTTCTTAGCAATAACGGGATAAATTTTGGCCAGAACTTATTTAAGCCTCTTTAAACGATTGGATATTCTTGGGCTCCTAACAGTTTCATCAAGGTACTGTACTAGTTAACAGGTACTATAGTGTCCGAAGCAGAATCTGCAGAAGGACAGACGGACGTGTCATCCCATACCATGGGATTAATCGCGGACACTCGATGACGCAGCTCTATTTTTTTAGGCGTACTCCTAATTCAATGCAAAGCGACGAGTGAGTCTGTGGAAAACTGAACTGTAATACAGCTGACTGATGGCCCTGTCTTGACGTATCACACAACCTCCCGGCCCAGAATTTCAACGGGCTCTACTCCTAGAGCAGATACTAGAGCAAGACAGTTTCGAGGCTGCGCACGCCAGAGCAATCGAGTTCAGGCACCACTAGGTAATGGTCATCAAAAGAAATAGTTGATGCAATCACACAAGTATTTAGCGCGTCATAAAAACGAAAGCAAAGCTAGTCACACCCCCTTCAATCGAGTCTTCTCTGTTTGTAGTGGCGTACACCTGTAACTTAAGCTGGCGCTCCACCTGTGGTGTTCGCGCCTGTAGGTCTTTCACGTTGTTTATGCAGCGAGTTGTTGACTTGATCATCGGAGGTCTACTGCTCCATATGAGTTTCGCTGAACTCCTTGGACAGCTTCAATGCTCAGTAAGTACGAGCAGGGGCGTTGTCGATACTATATTCTATGCGTTTCCATTGTTTATCTAAACGGAACCTTCCATCTTCCGAATACGTTTTCAGCTACTCTCCTGGCCTGAGACAGTTCATAATTGAAGGCCTTCATCTCATCTATGTGACATGCTTGATGTCGGAAGAGCTTAATCTGGTGCGCGGTAAGGGGGAAAACTTGGTCGCTCAAGATCACCGGTCTGACCACCGTTTCACTAATGTCGGCTACTGGACACTGGAACAATGATTCCACAACGCATTGTGCCGTGCGAGACCATTCATATAGACAAAGGCGCCGTGGCAGCATCCGGGTGAACCAACTATGGTGTACCGGAACCGATAACAGTGGGCCACCAGTGCGAGCAGGGCAGTGCTCTGCCTGCATTAAGTACAGATGCTGGGCGCATTGTATAGACGTGATCAAACCAGCAATGTGCATTTTATTTCGCTACGCCAATATCAGGAACTATTTTTTTAGCTATGCGGCATCTGCTAAGGCCGTACTGCGTGTGTTCTTCATTAGAAAATAAAATGTATAGCTACTGAATTTTACTAGCATATATGTTTGCTGTGTAATGAAGCATAGGCGCCCCTGGGTTTGTGCCTACTGAGGAGGAAGACGAAGGACCGTGCCGTGATCGCGAGAGAACCCCGTGCTACAAACAGCCCTTGCAGTGCCTACCAGTACCTAGCGTTCTTACAACGTTATCGACGACAATAAACATCGTCGCATTTGGTGGAGGTTGCTGAGATCCTTTGCCTCGTCCTGGAGCTCCGCACTCGAACCCTGCCAACACCAACACGATCGCCCTGCACTATGCCTGATCCAGCGACTTCGTTGCCTGCACCACCGGCTGCCACTGTCGTCTGCGCCGGCGTCCCTCTTCATCCAGATCCACCCATTTTCAGTGGGACCGCCGAACACGACGTGGAAGCCTGGCTCTCATCGTACGAACGTGTAAGTGCCCATAACAAATGGGACGACCAGTCTAAGCTGTCCTATGTGTCTTTCTACCTCGCCGACGTAGCCAAACTGTGTGGTTCTTCAACCACGAATCAGACTTTTCAAGCTGGTCAGCATTTAAGACCCTTTTTGCCGAAGTGTTTGATCGCCCCGCTGTGTGTAAGCTACGCCCTGAACAGCGTCTGCGCCAGCGCGCACAGCAGCCTGGAGAGACATTCACCAGCTACATCGAGGATGTTCTCGATTTGTGCAAGCGGGTGAATCCCACCATGTCAGAGGATGACCAGATTAAGCATATCCTCAAGGGCATAGAGGACGGCGCATTCGAGATGCTGCTGGCAAAAAGCCGAACGAGCGTATCAATCCTTACTAACCTATGTCAGAGCTTTGACGAGCTGCGCCGCCAACGTTCTATCGCTCGCCAAAACATTCAGCTCGCCGATTCCGTCTCGAGCATTGCGGTTTCTGCCGACCTTCTGCCCAACTCGACCCTATCGCAACATATCAAAGATTTTATTCGTGAAGAGGTGGCCAGGCAGCTTTCGCTGCTGCCTCACAGGGACTCACCTTCGGCAGCTTTGACTCCAACGCTACAGCAAGCCATCCGGCATCAGATATCGGAAGCGCTTCCTGCAGCTCCTACAACCTCCCCACCTATGAGTGTGCCGCTGCCATATGCTGATTTTCCCACGTACCCTACGTCGTTGCCGCTCAGTTACGCAGCCGTGGTTGCACGGCCTCCTCCGCCGCCAGCTTCCTTTTCATCGCCCATGCATCCGGCTTCATTTCCAGTTGCTCGACCATCACCGCAGTTTTTTCGTCCAACCTCGACGTGGCGCACTGAAGACAACCGGCCTATCTGCTTCGCCTGCGGCATTGCTGGCCATGTGGTGCGCTTCTGTCGCCGCCGCACCCCTACAACGCCTACCACCTTTGAAACGCCCACCTACGCACCACAATACGCCGTCGCGTCTCCATTTTCACCGAGACGTCTTGAAACTGATCGCCGATCAGAAACTCGTCGTTCCCCTTCCCCTCGTCGGCGTTCGATTTCGCCCCTGCGTTGTCGAGCTCCCACTGAAGCGGGAAACTGAATGGGCAGTTCCTGAGGCAAGAACTGCTAATACGTCGACGTTCTCAAGACCTGCATCTTTGCCGCAAAATATTATTACTGTTTTTGTAGAGGGAGTACCCGCAGTTGCGCTAGTTGCTACCGGAGCCGCCGTTTCCGTCATTGACGAGAACCTTCGTCGCAAACTCCGAATGCGACGAGGTTTATTGTGGTCGATAACGTTGTAAGAACGCTAGGTACTGGTAGGCACTGCAAGGGCTGTTTGTAGCACGGGGTTCTCTCACGATCACGGCACGGTCCTTCGTCTTCCCCTTCAGTCGGCACATACCCAGGGGCGCCTCTGCTTCATTACAGCTGCTACGTTTAGCTAAATGATATGTTCCTGCAGCAGGCGTTGGCATGACTCCACAATGTAGTGAAATGCCCCAGGCAATACACAAAAACCATTACTTGAAGATTTCTTCCCCAAGGTGTGGCAGGGCGTCCTCGAACCGTCTCTGGTTCTTGTCAAATTTCTACCTTTTGCGATGCATGAGCAGGTTACAGGCCACGGCAGCAGCTACGCTTAAGCCGTTGGCGAAAAGCCTGCGTCGCTTGGCCTTGTCGGCTTCTGCTTTTGCTGCTTGTATTTCAAGCTAGATATCTGCAGCTGCCATTAGCACAGCAATTCTGCGGTTCTCTGCGGGGCTCTTTTTCTCTGATGCAGCCAAAAGTGCGCCGCGCCTGATGCAAAAAGCATACGGCTAAAAGCATGGCTGTCAATGTTGCCAGATGCTTGACCGTGCCTTAGATAACTAGCAGAACTGAAATAAGCGTAAAATATAGCGCTAGCCTTACCAATAATGACCGCGTAAATAGTATTTCATAGGAGCTTTCCAATACAATTTTTAAAGAGTATTAGACAAATTTGAGACATGCTTTGGACCCACTTCAACCACCTGGTTTGCTTGATCTCACCTAAACGTGATCCGCACTGTTACATTCTGCAGCAGTCGTCATGGTCATTCGCGATCAATACTTTCGATCAGCATCGTGTCTGATCGCGGACAAAAGTCACCATGCCACAGTGGTGGTCAGCTGTATAGTGCACTATGCAGTAAACGAATGTAGTTCACCCAGACTTTTCTCGAATTCTATTCACACGAGTAATTAAGAACGCCGAAGTCTAGCCGGCTAAATGCCACGCTTCACTTAATCGCGCAAGAATACTTGTTTTCACATGCGTGACAAAGAAAGCTAACTGTACAACTACATGTTTTCTGCTCACCAAGCCTGCTGACGTCAAATGGAAGTCATCAAATGAGTTGAGACAGCCAGGATAAGAGGACATGGTTATGGTATGGCCGGGCACAATGCGACCTGCAATTAAGGCAGAAAGGCGTATTTAAAAAAATTTTTCTATTAAAGAGTTCATCAATATTGCGTTGTAATGTAAATAAACAAGGTATGAGTTTGTATAAGACACATAAAAAGATGCGCTTGTTGAACCCAATCACGTCAAGTATCCTATATTTTAGAGAAACTCATGACGCAATCCCCAGCTGCTTAAGCGCCTCCACCTCCGTTCAACGGCCGCCCAAATCACTATGATACTGTCACCTTATGGTGACGGTGAAGAACGCCATAGAAAAACTGGTAATTAATCACGAAACTAACTGTTTACTGGGCGAACCTGTGCCCACAAAAGCAAGTGGCACTCGAATACAACGATAGCGACGAGCACAGTCAGAGATTGTCGAAATCTTATCTAGGGTGAGACGCGTCGGCTAAATTTTACATGACTCTTCCACGGTTCCAGCGTAGTCGCTGGTACTCGCATACCTTCCAGAAAGTACAACACAATTCGCGTGGCGCATACAATCTGATTACACAACGTCCCGCGACAACATAGACAACACATGTAATCGGTTACAACAATCGAGTATGTTCTGATACATGCAGGCGCGTGTTGCGCCGGGCGATAGCACCTTTTCTTAGCCGGTGACAGGAAAACGATAAACATAAATGCGTGTCACTATATCGAACTGTCGCCTTCTCTGCCGGTTCCTGATGGAGAGTCTTCATCACTTTGCTGCCCGACATTCAAGTGCAGTGTGACGTCACCATACAGCACGCAGTTCTGAGTTTCACAGCCAACCGGAGTTGCATTTCAGTCGTAAACCGTGGTTTAACCAAGTAAATTGTACCGCAAGGAATTTACCTTTCCCAATTTGACCCTTTAAGGCACCTTCACACCGATGCCGGAGCGAGCTAGCGGACATGCGGATCCGGCAAGCGGCCGCGGATTGCGCACGGACCGATTTTATCCATGCGGAAAAGTTGGCCGCTTTGTGCGCAGCCAATCAGAACCCGACACGGCTGAAGCGCTGGTGACCGAATGTGGACGAGAGCACACAAACGCTTTCTACCACGGCTGAACCGGCTGTGTTTTCTGTGGAACTTCTGGGCACAATCAAGCAGTACCCGGTCCTGTACGACAAATTTAACCCAAGGTATCAGGAAGCCGACTATAATAAAAGGGCTATGGAAGAAGATTGCGCAGGATTTGGGTGCGACTGTTAAGTGCGAGGTGGCGGCACTTCCCTGAAAGTGCGAGATGCTCCTCATGCCCGGCGGCGCGGGTAGCCAGAAAACCCGGCCGGTCTGAACAGCCACGCGCACTCGCCGCGTCATCGCTTTGAAAATACGCTTGGCTGCATGGCCGCACCTCATTCAGTGTGAACGTAACTTTAGATGGTCATCACGGGGTGGCCTATTCCTCTGGCAATAGAGCAGATCATAGCAGGTCTGGAAAATGTGCCTTTTGTGCTGATTCCACCATTTAAAAAAATGATTGCATCGCACTTTTTACCTGCCCAAGCCGGAGGCCTCTACCGTGTTTTGTTTTCCTAGAGAAATGGTTTCGACTTTGATGATTACCGCATATGCCAGGCGCTCGCTGTCAAGCATCCAAATAATACTTGCGGTGCTGCTAACGTTCACCGAAGACTGTTTTGAACATCTCTATCGGCACCGGAAGCACTTTGTTGCAGAAAGGTTGATTTGTACATAACATATAAAGGTACTGAGCGAAATACATCAACAGCGGGAAAGTTAGGAGAGAGCGCAGAAACAGTTGGTAGTCTGCGCTCTGTGCTGTCTCTCTTCTAGCACTTCATGTATTTTGCGCAGTACGTTGCTTGTTCTATCGGCACGCGTGGTAATTCAAATTGATGTGAATAAGATGCTCGATAAAAGAACATAATTTATTCGCCTTCGAGTCCCTTGGCATCGATAGAATCTAACCGACGCCAGCAGCAGCATGAGTTGGACCTCCACCAGCGCCCAGCGCAAACAGAGGCATCTCTGGCGGCCGGAAGGGCTCTTCATTGATTTTCACAGCAAAATCACATTGAGTTCACAGGAAAATAAACTTCCTTGATATGCGACCAAAGAGAAATGCTTGAAATATTCGTTGGTGCATTTATAGACACCAAAGAATATTCATTGGGCTACGAAGTTGCGAGCTTCGTATGCTCGCATCATCACGCTCAAATACTCTTTTTTTTCGCAATGTCAGCGTGTTCAAACCGATAACTAAAAGGCTGAGATGTAGATGCTCTACCACTACTCGAAAAGACATACCCTACCAAGTAAGAGAACTAGCGTTAAGGGCTAACTCTAACGTATCACAAGACCTGTTTATCGAGTCGTATTAAAGAGAGTTTCCACAGACATGCAAATGTTTTATTCATCGAAAGGAGCGCAACAAAAACACCTGGAGACCATGTAGAGCACAAATAAAATGTTCATGAATCACCAGGGATAATCCTTGTGGAGACGGCTGCTTCAAGTTAAAGAACAGAAAAACTTGACCGCCATGAGACTTGTACGTAACGAATGACATGTAATTATTTACTTGTAATCAAGTAAGTTAATACATTATTTTGTAACTTAACGATTACATTGTTTATTCGGTAACGCTTCTGTAATTTAATTAGTTGTTTGAGTAACCAATTTATTGTAAGTACCTATGCTATACTTTCAGCGCTTAATATCGACAGATCGAGCTATAGTGTCAAAGGGTTGAAAATACGTGCATGAGGGAACTCCTCCCCCCAATAAAATCCCTGCAGCTACGCCTCGATCACCTGTACAAGGCAGGCTTGAAGAATTGCCCACCTCCATTAGAAGTCCAACGTCTGAGCTTCTTTCTGATGACAAGTTTCTCCCTCGCTCACTCTTTCTCGCTCTTGAGAGCGCTTTTAGGCGAAATTTAGAACCTGCTGCTGAATTGTTCTGTGCTTAGGGTAATCTACGACTTCTCTGATATAGATGGAAGTTTTTGACTGTTAAACGCTTCCATTTCTGTCTATTTCATTCACGCGTGACTCATATTTATTTTAGTTTTAATTATTTTGTTTATTTAATTACCTCAAAATACCCCTGTTCCGGGATTTTACATGAGGGATCTTCAACCATACATAGAAACATGTCAACAACAGGAAAGGAATGCTAATTATACAAGATTGGAATATAACTATCAATATCAAATCCAAACAAGTAGCAAATACAATACATACGCGTGTAGCAATAAAATAAATAAATAGGGGAATGTGTAATAGTAAGCGCCGTGAGCGAGTGAATAAACTTTATTTCGGAGAGGCAGTAAAAAATACATCTTTGTGATTGCAACTCACCAACAGTATTTGAGGGTTGAGTATTATGCAGCTTTTAATTAAATCGCACAACATATTTGTCCACCTTCTCAGGAAGCATCAACGTTTGCTGGCGTCCATCACAGTTAATTGTTTAAGTATAAATGACTAACAAATGAAGGGCCCGGGAGAAGGTCCACCAGATGTTGGCCGACAAATTGAAAGGGTAGCTCTATGGCTCGTTAGCGACGGCCACTTCTGATGTTGATACCAAAGAATGACCAATACACGATCTTGCAGTTTTCACTGGTCTTTTAGGGAGCGCTTTCGTCTAACCCCAGCAACAATAGAGCGCTGCACTTCATAGAGTACCCACACCGCAAGCGTCGTGGTATTTATTAACCACAGTATTGTGATGGTGTTCATTGTGTAGGTGGTGGTGATTTGTTAGCAACGGAAGGGTTTAGCCATCCAGGCCAGCAACTGCTTCTCCTGAGCGCCTCTAAACAAGGTTACTGCAGTATGTTGGCATATGCCCATCAAACCAGTATATCTTAGGAATGCAAGAAAACTTGAAGATTCCTTGTAGGAACACACGGTGTTGCAGATACGCATGAAGAAGATCCTTCTTTTGCAGGGTCCTAAACAGAGCGTCTATTTCTTTTATCTCGGTATTTTGGAGAAGACCACATAATGCTTTCAATGTGTCTCTTCGCATAATCGATGCGCCCCGTCCTAAATAGCCACGCTGGTGCATTAGCACATCCCATATTTTGAGCAAGGTGTTCCCACGTGACACGTAACAACACGTAACAACAAACTCAATGAGTTTTCAGTGTCGGCATATATACCTTCAAAGAAAACGAGGAAAGATTACCGAAGGAAATATTCAAAGCAAATTCTTAGTGAAGATAAAGAAGTTATGGAGAGGCCGCATTGAAAGAGGCAGTCGAGCTTTTTCTATATGCCGTATTTTTTCGATGTTAATAAAATCGGGGCAGAAAACGCTTAAATACCGATTACTTTTTAGCAATTGCTCAATTACCTTCGTAAAGCTGTGTTTGGTAACTGTAATCAACTACATGTTAAAAATAAGTATTTGTAATTATAATTGCTTACTTCTTTTCTGTAACGTGTACAACTGTTATCGCCATACAAACATGTACGGCAGTTTGTCAAGATGGTGGCTACTCTGTACCACTGTGGCACATTTTGCAAAAATATTTATTTTTTCAAACTCCAAGAGGGGAAACTGTCTAACCGTCTTGCCGAATCCCCATTTCACAGCCTGGCAGACTGTGCTCATCCCAGAATTGAATCTCTGCTGGAACAGCGTCAGTTAGGAACCAGCATATGGCCTCCCTTCCCCCTCTTCCTTCACTTCTTCAACGTTCAACAACCCATTCAATAACCTATACTGCTGCGGCGTGCACGCTCGATGTTCACGGAAAGTGTCCTCCAGATCACTGCAACTAAGGTCTAGATAAAGCAGGTGCTCGCAAAGAACGCCCTACGCGCGATCGGCTCACCTTCAGGATGCAGAATAACGAGAAGGTGTGAAGTTTACGTCGAAAATGAAGCAAACGCCACAATGGACACTAGGAGCGCGCGCGCAATTGAATTCTTGCATAAACTTGGCTGGTGACAGCAAATAAGTTAGTCACTCAAAATCTATCGCGACAAATTGCTTGCTGGTAAATGAGGAACGCTAAATCTAAATAAAGAAAAAAATACGCTAGCCAACACTTTTTCCTTTATCATATATTATTTTATTATTTATGGAAGCATTCCTGCGCAGCCGCAGTGGCGCTACAGCCTCAACGCGCAATCGGCAAGCGCAAAAACCGATTCTAAAGCTGGTTACTCCTGCGTATCCCAACACCGGTGCACGCAAAACTATTTCCTGCCGCCAAAGATTAGCGCCTGAATTCTAAAACTCTCTAATCGTCAGCGCTGTTGTTGCGCGTAGCTGAGAGGTTAGCATCCTCGACTCTCAATGACATGAGTTGAAATCACTGGGGAGGCATTTGTGGAAACATTGTATTTTTATCTCTCACTCAGTGGCAAAGCCAAAGCTTGGAACGACGAGGTGGCCCGGCACGATAAAAAAGAAGAATTATTGTTGTGTGTCGACGATTACGACAACTGTCTTCATCAGCGTAACAGAATGGAAGAGTGGGACTGACGGGCGGGACTGGCGGAAAAGGCAAACCCAGTTTCAAGCACTTAACTGCTGTATAGGCAACGATGCGTGCGCTCAGCGCACACAACAAACGAAAACGCGGATGCGACCTGATGGTGCCTTCACCATTATGACGTGCCCGAGCTCCTGGGGCTACGCTCTTCCCGCTAGGACAGCTAAGCTGATTTCGGAGGCAGCGACGCCATGTCAAATAACGCAACGGCGAGCCGTGGTGCGCGACGTCATAATCAGCGACATCTAAGCACACGACGGCTTCGACAGCTTGTAAATACACTTTCTCATTTCGAAGCTTTTGCCCTCCTTCGTTTGGGCACTCATCATAGAGCTTGGAGAAAAACAAAAGCTGCAGGCGTTGCTAATGAAGGCCTAATATTCCATCTCACGATAGTCCTGCACTGGGTTTGTATCCAATTGCTGCCACCCGCTCTTGAATTATTTGATTTTCACTCTCACAGGAGCGGCAGGAAAGAAGTAGTCTCACTGCTGCCGTGAGATTACCACGTGATCGCTGATGAAAGAAGTAAAATGTTAATCTTTCCACTTACTCAAACTCACCTGTTGTGTTGGTTTGCCCGGCTGTGTGCCAGGGCAACTTGTACTTCTTCTGCATTCTGAGCATACTTTTGTATGTGAACCAACTGGTATGGGCGAAGTAGATGTCCTTGTTTCCAGGCGCAATCTTGATAAGTGCCGAGCAGGTCAGAGCCATCAGAGAATGCAAGTCTTTGAACCGGCCGAATTTCAGCTCCAGCTCCAGCAAATCGCCAATCGCCGAGAGGAACCTGTGCGCAAACGCAAGCTTTCATTACGACACCATGTACCAATTTCAGGCTCAACATTTCTGAAGTTTCGACAACGAATACATCTGTTAGTGCTCTGAAAACAGTTTCGCGGAAGCAATTCTTTGGGTTTGGGAGTCAAATTACTTGCTTTGTGGGTGGAGCGCTTGCTTCAAATAATGGTTCAGCTCATGTATACATCTAAACAGGCGAACAGTTGTATGGTCGATTATACAATGGGATGCTTCTCATTGGATTATAGGCGCTCACAATTCTTTGAAAAGTGCTGTTCTGTAGTGCCGACTGTAACACTGCGTTTGTGCTGCGCTCCTACAGCACACATTTTCATCATTTGACGCGAAATCTGCGATAATACAGAGCTTTTGTGGTGCTAGAGAAAATATGTTTCTATATACTCACTACCACAAAGTGGAGGCTGCATCCGCAATCGATGCACTTTAGCTTGCAGTGAGCAGCTGCAACTGATCGCCTAAATGAATCATCATAAGGCGCTCTTTTCCCTAGGCGAAGTTGTGGAAAACGCGTGGCTACTCCAGAATCCACAAACGTAAGTCGCAAGATTGGAGGAGGAGGAAGAAAGAAAGAGAGAAGGCAGGGATGTTAACCAGAAATGCGTCTCGTTGGCTACTCTACTCTGGAATAGTGTGCTGAAGGCTAGAGGACATCGCGACGGTGTTTTGGCGCTGCTAATCAGCACAGCCAAGGAGCGAGCAAATTCCCGGCACTCTCTAGCTTAGTTATCAACCCAGGAAATAAAACAATTATACAGATCCCACGCAGTGCGGGAATCAATATTATGCGAAGAATTTCGCAAGTCACTGGCAATCTAGCCTCATTCGGTGATATCTAAAATGTTACCAGACGGCGCAATGTGTCGGTGTATAGTGAACTGCGTGTGCGTGTGCGTGTGCGTGTGCGCGCGTGTGTGTGTGTGTGTGTGTGTGTGTGTGTGTGTGTGTCATGACAATTGGTTCATTGTACTCTGATGTAGAAACGTTACAGCCTGTGCCAATACCGATCAGAGTTGCGCTGGGCAAACTAAGCCAATTTGTAAGCGTGCAATGCCACTCAACAGCTCAATGCGCTAGGTGACATATCGAAGGACAAAAGAAAGCGTACTTTCGCTTTTATAATCGAACTGATGCTACGCGTCATGTCGCACTTGCCAATTGTCTCAACGCCCTAGCCGTCACGAAAGACGCATATTGGTAACGTTCTTATTCATTTGTTTCAGGCGTGCGTTTATGATGTAGGCGGTGAGAATCCGGCTAATTAGATGGGACACCTTGGTTCCCATCTTATTGACGAACAGGCTATTTATATTTAACCTGTCGCAGTCAAAGCCAGACATACCACGCATGCGCTCATAGATGCAGATAACTAATTATATTTTAGAGATTGTATGATTTGATGATATAGCTCCAGATATTATTATTGAACCTCGTGCTGTTATGGGATGTTCCCGTTCTCACTAGAGAAACCGGCTTGAATTGAATTCTCGGGTTTTACGTGCCAAAACCACGATTTGATTACGAGGCACGCCGTAGTGACTCCCGATAAATTTCGACCACCCGGGTATCTTTAACGTGTCCCCCAATACACGGGACTAGAGAAACCGGTCGCGTTATAAAAGCATAGCATATGTAGGAAATCGCACGTCTATCGTGTAACTGTAGTGGTACAGCTTTTGTTGATGAATAAAACTTCAGGTACTGAAAATCACCAATTCTGGAAGTTACCAATTTATTAAAATTTCCCAGGACACCGCAGAAAGATTGCTCGTAACGCTGGATAGCCGTTTCGCGGAGCTTATACATAAATCTGTACATAAATCTGTACATAAAGAAATACGTAAATCCTGTACATAAATCAGGCATAAATGTTGACGCCTCATTCCTTACAAATTTACAGTTTCAGCATATACAGCTTTCCAAAAAAAGCCGTGCTAATATATATGCCCTTCGTTTTACAAACCCTGTAGACATTCGCGCGGATGAATTTCTGTAAAACCTGCAATTAACCCCAGCACGTGAAATTATGCGGGCACATGAGATGTATTGTGGCCACCATCTCCATGCAAGTTTAAACTTACTATATCATATTCACTTTTCCCTAGACAACAGGCAAACGTTATACTCGGCTAGTGCAAAACATCGATCAAAAGGGAGAATATCAATGTTTAAGAATTTGCACGAAAATCGTGTTATAAACTGAAAATGCTAAATTGTGCCGACTCCGAGAAAGCATCGTAAGTAAATCGCGTAACACCTCTAAAGTGCGCTTAATAATTTTCATTCAGAAAAATAATTAACGCCAACATTTTAACGTTATATCTTTTATTACATTTACCTTGCCATCTGCTCACAAAACTAGCGAAATGTAGACGACGTGGCGCCGCTGCCACATCACTGCGCGAAGTGCCATAAGGGAGCCCGTTTTAATGAAAGGCTGCCAAGGGGCGCACAATTACTCGTACACAAAGCACAAAGCGGCTTCGGTATCACAGCAGATGGGGCGCAGAAATGGGGCACATACAGAAAGAAGCAGATAGGCGAGAGTAATGCAGATGACGACCCAAATGCAGGTGCCGCCACCTCTACGATAGCCCGAATGTACTAAAACGACCGCCGACTGACATCAATGCCATGCGGTAACGGCACCTAACGTTCGGCACCTCCTATGCTTCTGGCCCAGGCAATAAGACGCGCGCTGGCGCCGCGCAGGGGTGGTGCACCCTTTGGGACAGAGAGACACCCCGCCAGCTATTAGGACGGATCACACCTGAGTCGAGTAAACATGCGAATGATTGGAAAAGAAAGGAAAAACAATGTTCTTGCAAAACAATGGGTTCTTTTTTTTCACGACCTCCTCAGAAACTGGCCAAAAATTTTAGCCACTAAAAATAAACACGCACTATAAAAAAAATTCGCAGAGAAAGGACTAAAAGGTGAAACCGAAACCGTGGAATTTCGTGGTTTTCATGGCATGTTTTTGTATGTGCTTTTGTGTTTCTTTTACGTGTTTGTGTTTGGAAACGTTTACATGTATTTGCAGAAAGCATACAATTAGATATCACGTTGACTGCGGCAGATGAGTTTATCTCTGTACTTCTGGTCACATGGCAGTCGTCACGCTTTTTCCCTTGGAATGAGGCATCCACCTAGAGGTGCACAGCATCCTTCCCTATTATTTTTCCCAAAGCAGGCCGTAGTGCTAGCCCGTCTAACAAATACGTGCATTCAATAAAGCAGTCGCACCGAGCGATCGTAGCCTACGGACGATTAGTCTCTTTTTTTCTCCGCACCATCTATTTGCACTAAATAGAGGGTACATCAAGATGATGGGTACATGCCACAAATAAGGCCAAGTGTAGTCTGGTATATAGTGCCTGCTCAATTGTTAGCAAATGTCGTAATCAGTTACCCGTGAAATCATCGAAGCTGAATTATTTGACAGATTTGGTGACACTGTGTGTCAACCTTCGGTTTGCAGATGCCATCGTTCTATTCAGCAACAAGTGGCGACAAATTGCAACGAATGGTGGAGGACCTTAGCCGAGAAAGTGTAAAAGTGCGGTTGAAGATTATTATGCAGAAGACAAAGATAATGTTCAATAGACTGGCAAGGGAACAAGAATTCAGGATCGCCAGTCAGCCTCTAGAGTCTGTAAAAGAGAACGTTTATCTAGATCAGTTACTCACAGGGGACCCTGATCATGAGAAAGAAATTTACAGAAGAATAAAATTGGGTTTGTATGCATACGGCAGGCATTACCAACTCCTGACTGGGCGCTTACCACTGTCGTTGAAAAGAAAAGTGTACAATTATTCAATTCTACCGGTGCTAACATATGGGGCAGAAACTTGGAAGTTAACAAAGAAGCTCGAGAACAAGTTAAGGACCGCACAAAGAGCGATGGAACGAAATATGTTAGGTCGAACGTTAAGAGATAGGAAGAGAGCAGTGCGCATCAGAGAGCCAACGGGGATAGCCGATATTCTAGTTGACATCAAGAGAAAAAAATGAAGCTGGGCAGGCCATGTAATGCGTAGGATGGATAACCGGTGGACCATTAGAGTTACAGAATGGATACCAAGAGAAGGAAAGCGCAGTCGACGGCCGTAGAAATCTAGGGGGGTGATGAAGTTGGGAAATTTGCAGGCGCAAGTTGGAATCAGCTAGCGCAAGAGATGGGTAATTGGAGATCGCAGGGAGAGGCCTTCGTCCTGCAGTGGAGATAAATATAGGCTGATGATGATGATTATGTGTCAAAATCGTCTATCGCCCCTTCTAGGAAGGAGCTATCTTTCTTGCGTAAAGATTGGAATTTCTGCGGGAGGCACACACGTGTTGTGTCACATATTTTCTATATACGTGGTTGTTTGCTTCGAAATAAAACACTGTTGTAAGTCTGCGCTCGTGTGGCTTAGCCTCTTCTCTATTCTCGTCTTGAGCGCATAAAGTTCTTTCATAATTCCCACCAATTCTCTGTAAGCTTCGTCACATTCCTGTGTACAACAAAAGGGATCGTCCATCTGAGTCAATCTTGTTAGAAAGCTAGTTTTCGGAGCGTAATCTTCAATGAAAGCTCGAAAATGGCCAACACACGACATTAGTATAGAGCCTCCCGCATTTTTTACTGCATTGCGCGAGCGTCCAACACGCGTCATTTTAGCACCTTTAAGCGGCAATTGAGAGAGTACTCTCAAGTGCAGTAAGCACACTCCTGTGGAAGAGTAGTCTAATGCGATATTAGCTTCAGGACGACGTACGACCGTATTATAGTGTTCTCGCGCATTATAGTTAAAAATGCGAGATGCTTGAATCAAAAGTCCTTGCTATTTTTTCAACGCGAGCTACCGATTCCTCTTTTGTTTCTTAGTGGTTCCATGGACGAGACAACCAAGTTATGTCATCATAGATTTGAAGAAATTGCTCTTCTTGAAATTAACCTTTAGTCTAGCTTCAAATGAGCGCTTCAGAATGTGAACCAGGTGTTCTTCATGAAGCTTTTCACTCTTCGAGTAGATGATGTCATATACGTAGACAATGCAGAAGCGTCCAAGGTACGAATTCAAAACGGTGTTCATCATGTTCTTGAACCTATTGGGAGAGGTTTTTTAACCAAAAGGAAGCGATTGTATTCATATATGCCAAATGAAGTCATGGATGCAGCGTATTGCTTGGTGTCTTCTCGCGGGGGCACGTGACCAAAAGCTGATGCACAGGTCTGTGCGAAAGAAGCAGGTGCATCCTTGTGTATATCAATTCTGGTGTAAATCCTCGGCATTAGAAAAGGAATCAATAGAGTTTAATACCTTACCTCTCTGTAATCTCTACATAGCCGCCAGTTGTCATCTACCTTTGGCGCAATGGTGATAGGTGAAGCGAAGTGAGACACCGTTGGGCGAATTACATTGTGATGCAACATTGTTTGGAATCATATCGTCTAATCCAGTATTGTGTTAACGAGACTTTCGCTGCCTTCGAATTGAACACAGTTTCATCACACTATGGAACTGGAGAAATCTTGTATCAGAAGACTCATCAAACCACCAAACCGACAGCTCCGTGTATTGGGATACTACAGCTGTACATTCAATATAACTGAAATAAACGAATATGGTTAACGACATCACGGATCGTATAAGGGCTACTGCGCTAAATATACGTAATAAAACGGCCTCCGAAACTCCGAATAACATACGCCATATTGCTGTATCCTATAAATTCTTTATTCTTTTCCCTCCCCTTGCCCCTTGACTGCATTCGACTTTGTCTTCTG